>NW_018408332.1:78528-164934 GCF_002113885.1 Mizuhopecten yessoensis | reverse complement strand
TAATGTCAGATCTCACTGTAATGTTTTACAACCAAGTGTCGGTATTGTCAGATTTCATTGTAATGTTTTACAACCAAGTGTCGGTCATGTCAGATTTCATTGTTATGTTTTACAACCAAGCGTCGGTCATGTCAGATTATACTGTAATGTTTTACAACCAAGTGTCGGTCATGTCAGATTTCATGTTTTACAACCATGTGTCTCTAATGTCAGATTTCATTGTTATGTTTTTCAACTAAGTGTCGGTAATGTCAGATTTCACTGTTATGTTTTACAACCAAGTGTCGGTCATGTCAGATCTCATGTTTTACAACCATGTGTCTCTAATGTCAGATTTCATTGTAATGTTTTTCAACTAAGTGTCGGTAATGTCAGATTTCACTGTTCTGTTTTACAACCAAGTGTCGGTATTGTCAGATTTCATTGTAATGTTTGACAACCAAGTGTCGGTCATGTCAGATTTCATTGTAATGTTTTTACAACCAAGTGTCGGTAATGTCAGATTTCACTGTTATGTTTTACAACCAAGTGTCGGTATTGTCAGATTTCATTGTAATGTTTGACAACCAAGTGTCGGTCATGTCAGATTTCATTGTAATGTTTTACAACCAAGTGTCGATATTGTCAGATTTCATTGTAATGTTTTACAACCAAGTGTCGATATTGTCAGATTTCATTGTAATGTTTTACAACCAAGTGTCGGTAATGTCATATTTCACTGTAATGGTTTACAACCAAGTGTCGGTCATGTCAGATTTCATGTTTTACAACCAAGTGTCGGGAATGTCAGATTTCACTGTTAGGTTTTACAACCAAGTGTCGGTAATGTCAGATTTCATGTTTTACAACCAAGTGGCGGTCATGTCAGAATTCACTGTTAGGTTTTACAACCAAGTGTCGGTATTGTCAGATTCATGTTTTACAACCATGTTTCGGTTATGTCAGATTTCACTGTAATGTTTTACAACCAAGTGTCGGTATGTCAGATTTCACTGTAATGTTTTTACAACCAAGTGTCGGTAATGTCAGATTTCACTGTAATGTTTTTACAACCAAGTGTCGGTAATGTCAGATTTCACTGTAATGTTTTTACAACCAAGTGTCGGTAATGTCAGATTTCATGTTTTACAACCAAGTGGCGGTCATGTCAGAATTCACTGTTAGGTTTTACAACCAAGTGTCGGTAATGTCAGATTTCACTGTAATGTTTTACAATCAAGTGTCGGTCATGTCAGATTTCATGTTTTACAACCATGTGTCTCTAATGTCAGATTTCATTGTAATGTTTTACAACCAAGGGTCGGTCATGTCAGATTTCATTGTTATGTTTTACAACCAAGTGTCGGTTATGTCAGATTTCATTGTTATGTTTTACAACCAAGCGTCGGTCACGTCAGATTATACTGTAATGTTTTACAACCAAGTGCCGGTCATGTCAGATTTCATGTTTTACAACCAAGTGTCGGGAATGTCAGATTTCACTGTTAGGTTTTACAACCAAGTGTCGGTATTGTCAGATTCATGTTTTACAACCATGTTTCGGTTATGTCAGATTTCACTGTAATGTTTTACAACCAAGTGTCGTTCATGTCAGATTTCATGTTTTACAACCATGTGTCTCTAATGTCAGATTTCATTGTTATGTTTTTCAACTAAGTGTCGGTAATGTCAGATTTCACTGTTATGTTTTACAACCAAGTGTCGGTCATGTCAGATCTCATGTTTTACAACCATGTGTCTCTAATGTCAGATTTCATTGTAATGTTTTTCAACTAAGTGTCGGTAATGTCAGATTTCACTGTTATGTTTTACAACCATGTGTCGGTATCAGTCAGATTTCATGTTTTACAACCACGTGTTGGTAATGTCAGATTTCACTGTATCGAAGTGTATGATATTGTGAGATTATTTCTAAATCAGCCCAACAATTAATTAAGAACATATTTGCGAGCTATTCATAGAGCATGCTTCAGGAAGATATTGTTTTCTTTAAAAGGCACTGAATGTGTCTGGTCCTCGTGTACACTTGTTACAGTAAAATGTACTTGAAATGTTATGAAATGGGTGTTAGAAGGCATAACATTCCAATAGAAAGATGTTATTGATGATATATACGACCGATATACAGATGTAGCAAGAGAGAGACATTTGCTAGAAGGCCGGATATTTTAGTCTTTGAGAACTGAAATTTCATATTGCAATTTCTAAATATATGTCTCTTTATCTACACTATTACTAAATATAATTTGTTTTGTCCCGAATAGCGTCGCGGTATTACTTAATACATGAACCTAGGAAACATAATAAAAAAAGACAAAAATAATATGAAAGATTGTATTTTACCGTTATATTATCCAAAATATAACAAAGTAGAATATTGATATGCAATATATAGCACTCCCACTAAGAAATTATACAAATCAGATGGCTGTAAAAAACAATACTGGAAAAGTATGAAACAATTATATGATATTACTTTAATAACGGAGTAAATCTTTTTAATACTAAAATTTAACACCAATATTACTTAAACCGATGTTATCAGATCTTATTAGTCGGTATTTATAATGAGATTTGGGTCACATAGAACATTTGCACTTATCATTTTGATTACTAACTCATTAAGTATAGTGAACTTTTCCAAACTATATTTAAATGTTTGTAACAAGTTTCTATAGTACATTGTATTCAGTATATTTGTATCTTATCTTTTGTATAACCTGTTTTCGAAACATGAACACAAGTTAAAGGGACACTTACGTGTGATAACGAGGTTATAACAACTGTGACGTCATAATCTGAACACGGGATATCACTTATTGATGTGGATGTCAAATTCATGTCAATTTCAGGTCAAATTTTCAGGTCAGTATTTGCTATCATGGACATTTTATCAGGTCAAATTGACATCAAGAAACTTTGCCTGTGATATAGTTATTGATAGTCCAAAACAGCGTTGCAGAAAACAATCGTAAACCGTTAACTAACAAAACAAAATAAATTTTAATGGTTAATGTATTTTGGACCTGGCTTAAGTTCTATAATAATATTTGATAAGTTTACCCAGATTTATATTTTACAGGTGATTGGAGTGATGACCTTGGCCATTGGCTGCTTACTTATCGCGGGAGAAAATATCACTGGTGGTTACTTGGTGGCACTGTTCAGCGCACTCCCTGAGGCATCGGGGTCAATAGGGTCATTGTTTACCTATGTTGCAGCAACTATTATTTTTGTTGGAGTGGCCATGTTTGTCCTTGGGACGTTGGGTTGTGCTGGAGCGTGCGGGGTCAACGCTCGCCTGCTATACACGGTTAGTTTACTGAACGATATAACTTTTATGAATGGTTGATCTTGGGATTACCAATTGCTTTCAAATCTAGATATTAAATAGGCAGATTGCGATCATTGCATTCGTTCGCTGCAATTAGAACCAGACCGAGATTAGACGAAGGGATAATTGATGTATTCAAATGCAACGCAATCAACCAATGTCCATGTATTCTGCAAAAGTGACATGTAAGTTAAACAAATATTTAAAAAAATCCCTTACAAGTTTAATATTCATGTATGTAAATGGAATAATTCATGTCTTTTTATATCACGTTCATCAAAACGTGATTTGATATAAATATTCTGTAAAATAGACAGGAAAAAGGATGAAACACATCCAAGGTTGCAATGGTCACAAATCTATGGCTGCCTCTCACAATTTGGGGTGACGTCATAACCAAACAGCCACATGTTACATAGCACTTCTGATGATGTATTATAAACTGTGTATTAGCCCCATCACAATAGGAAACATAACGTATTGCCCAGTTACTATTTGTCTTATATAAATATCACAGATCATGCACTACTTGATAGAAATATAAAATACAAGGGCGGAGGATATTCTCTCGGAAAGGATCGGATATAGATAGAAACCACGGACTAGAGGCGTTGTACGATATGGGTGAATAAGTAAATATTGCTCTTTGTTTGATAACAATGCTATTCTTTCTGTGATCATATTGTACGGTGGGATCGCTAAGTGCATGTTTAATTATACCAATCGATTCTCTTATAATTTGAACATTTTTGTAAATGACAGAAGGAGCGACCCTATTGAACGTATACTAATAATCAATATTTAATCCTACAACCTATCTATTATTTATATATTCATTACGTCGTCTGATGATTTCTGATTATCAAGGTTTAAGGCTTAGGTAGCTTGGTGACAACAGCCAAAATATAACACATACCAGTCAGATATATACTTATAATGTAAATTTGTATGGAAACATATGCGAACTCTCTTCTTATAATAAGTCACAAAATATAACACCTACCGGTAAGATATATACTGAAAATATGAACATATGAAAAATGTTTTCTTCAAATAAAGTCTCAAAATATAACAATGCATGCTTCACATAAACTCATCGCTATTTAAACGATTTTTGTCTTCTAGGAATAAACCAAATACGGTAAATGCAAAATGTCTAAATTAAAGCGAAAAATACAAAACACAATGACGGAAGGACGTTCAATGTCCATTAAAAACAATAAACGAAGAGACAAATGAAATAAGAGTAAAAGAGGAGCCATGTCCTCAGAAGAAAAAACCTTTTTCTGAAGCAGCTGTGACACACGTCATTATAATTATATAGGAAACATTTGTTGTACATAACAGTATTTCTCTGAACTATTTGTGGCAAATATTATAACATGCTTGTGTCTTATCGATATGCACGGACGAGTTATTGATGGTACATCAACGAAAGCAACAAGATACTACCCTTAGTGTCAGCAAAACAGTTATACGAACTGAAATTCGATAAAACTTGGGCGAAACATAAACGATACAGTATTTAGACCTGCTTAAGATAACTTAACGAAAGAAAGATGACATTTCCAAAATATTTTTATACATTGTTGATACGGACGTATTTGGTACATAGATATTTGTTTACAAACATATGTGAGTTATGCTTGTGTCCGACTTCACCAGACAATACAGTGAATGTTTTTATGTAATTTAATAAATCTACAATTCAGATCTCTTTGTATGTTTTTAGAAGTCTTTATCGTCGATAAATCGATCATTGTATTCTCTCCCGTTAATACACAGGTATGAAACGGAATTTTGCCTTGAACTATTGTGGACTAGAGTTCTTGTTAAGCGTTATTTATTTTACATATAGACACTATAGTATCCCTTATATGTATTACTCTGATCGATTGATACAAACAGACCTTTCGTTGACTTTGGACAAATATAACATATGTTTACTAATTTTTGTTTGACATGAAGAAACAGTGAAGATAATGCTTAGCAACTGGGGATCTCTCTATCGTTTTAATCTCGTGCCTTTTTTGTTCTTATTGTTGACTTTCGTTTGATACTCATACAACGAAGATTGGTTATATCAGTTGATACTGTAGTGTCTAGCATGAGTAGATTTATACTCTCAGTACTTTCTAAAACTAGTTTTGTGGTGGCAGCACTTCCATTACATATACTGTACCAACCCCATGCTAACTCTCACCTCTAACTTTAGCCTCCAACCAAAGTCATTTTATCGGTATATCTCCCAACATCAGCGGTTTGAGAACCAAACTAAGAAAATCTGACCCTTACCACACAGTATGACGTTCCTTTAGTCCTAACACCAACCTCTGAATCTGTCACTCCTGGCTAGTATTTAATTTTGCGATTCTATTAAAAAATAAAGCACAATGATATGTTTCAATATAGTTAGATATAGCATATAAAATGGGTAGGTGCATGAAATGTTCATTTGCGATCAACTCTCGCGAAGTTTTAAAACATTATACATACCACGGGAATTATGTCTGATTGACAGTAAGATATGCTGAATAATACAATGACACAAGATTATAATTTGGTTAAGTGGACACCAAAACATTGAATAGTGGGTTTGAAGACGTTTTTTCCTATTTTCCAGAATCAACAACGGCAACCATAAAACTTTGTATTTAATCAGACTGATTTAGGGACAACACAGTACTGATGGTTACTTAAAAGAATAGGAATTATTCATATAACCACTGTGTACTTTACATATGTGGCACCCTGTTAGATTTGTCTATTTATTTTAATCCTTTATAGTCCTAAAGATTCACTAAAATATATTGAGTCCAATAAGTATTACTTTGTATAATGTTGTGTCGTTGATTTTAATCCGTAATCCGCACTCCGCATCCGCAGTCACCTAGTCTCGTGTGTTACTTTCGTTTTGAATGGAATGTATGTGAGTGTGACATAATTGTGAACGTGATTGTATACCTGTTTGACCAGTGGCAAACTGACCTCTGACACCTGTCGCATTGCGTGGTATTTCCCGCGTTAATGTTTTATTTGCTTCTCTGTCCTTTCTTTTCTATTCACTTCCTATCTGCTCCTGGTAGAGGCAACATCGCCATATAGAGATACTTACAGCATATGCATACCTTGCAGATTATACTAGTGGATCCCCGGTACCACATACAGGGGAAATAAATACCCACTGAATCAAAGGCATATGGTACTCGTCATTTATTGCAAAAGAACCCAAACACCACAAATGCAACTTGCATACATCTGATAATAATAAACTAATTAACGGTTGATAAACAGCAGGTTCGTAAGTCAAAAATTTGTGGTAAAATTGGTTTGAAATAAACATAGACACAATATATCAAGTAACTCAGTCACTTTGACGAGGCGGGGGATAAAGTTGAATTCAAAAGGAGCATGAACTGCGGAAAACAACATCAAATAAATAAATAGAGGTTACACAACGAGTGGTTGTTGAATATTGTATTTATTTCACCCGAGTTTTGTCAATTTTCAAAAGATATAAATGACACGAGCTTTAGCGAGTGTCTTTCTGTAACTTTTGAAAATGTACTACCGAGAGTGAGATAAATACCATACTCAACAACCACGAGTCGTGTGATCTGTTTCTACCACAATCTCAGTCGGAAACAGCTGGAGTATTTCCAGATTTGAATAGCATACACACATTTTGTTGACAAGGCTGGCGTGGTGATATGACCCATATGTAAAAAGTCACTCATTAATATTCAAAAATGACTTTTCTTTTTTACAAATTTAATCATTTTCAAAATTAATGTTTCAGCAACAACTTCGTGAAAAAATCAAATAGATAAACGTCTTTAAATATTGAGAGTATGCAATATTGCATTCATTTATATAAATTAACCACGGACTATATGCGCGTAAGCTATCGTACGAAGTCTGCCTCTTGCCTAGTGATGAAGACGAACTAATCGCTATCAATGTCCAAAACCATAGGCCTGGGACGTTTCTTCGTGAGGTTCTATGGTTGACGTTTATAGTGAGCGTTCCGCAGTATACAGGCCCTCCAAATATTCATAACGGGACATGGGGAGAACGACATATTTTCCGACAATTTTACAGATCTTGTTTTGGTTTCACGTCTCCGGGTTTCACGACCTGGACACGCGACGGTATGGCGTCGAAACGATATCGAGCGTCTGTAGCAATCTTGCCTGAAACTAGCGATCAACTCTTTAAGCATCATCTTCTTTTGATATTGCCTTAATAACCCCCCTTTCCCATCGCATAACCACACAAAAGTCACCAACATTTGCCGGATGTTGACAGCAGACGACGTAAACAAAACAGCACGCGACAAAAAGCGCGTGAAAAAAGTCGTCCGGTCAAGGTTCATCTTCTCGACCAATCAAAACTACGGAAGGTCATATAGCACGTGTGGTGTATAACTCATATTTATTCAACAGTCTGCATGTTTATACAATGATCTGAGAGTGGAATAACACAGCGTATTGTGGTAGAAATACCTTTAACCTCAATAAAAAGCATGAAGCAAAACAAAGGGCAAACTGTTTTTACGCCACATCATAAAACCGTTATCACATATCATAAAATAAAATCGTCCATTTTAATGGTTTTAATCAAAAATAATGTTTCTTATACTTTTAAAAAGAATGTACACAATATATATATAAATGATCGCAACACATATAAAGATTACTCAGCAAATCGTTGTATTATTTTGTCAAGGCTTTCTGTTGTAGCATGTTACAAATCAATTCACATGGGTCTACAATGTTAAAGAAATAAAATAAAAACAAATGAAGATTTCCTAAATGAGAGATGGAGGCTTATAGCGTTAACCAATCTGACAATGTCTTGAATGCGTTGTCAAGCTTAGAACAATCACGACGTCTCTCCTCCCAAATATCACAAGGAAACATTGGACACATTATGTGATACTTTTTATCGTTCAACGAAAAACACAAGGACAACAGATACAAAAGTGAACATTTATTGATCATAGTTGTGAAGCTGATAATAATTGTGAATGAGATCTCTAGGATATATTTGACCATATATGAAAGTTTTATTTACGTAAACATTGAGATACAGTAAAATATCAAGAGAAACAACTTATAGATAGGCATCTGAAAAATTAAATGGAAAGCGGATCCACATACAAACACTGTTTTTCAATACCAACTATAAAACCACCGATATCAATATCTAATCAGTCATATTAATACAATGAAAACGCTATAAAAGATATGAATTACCATATTGATTTAATTCGTTTATAATCATGCATTGTTTGACCGTTGTCATGTAAACATCACGCTGCACATATAAAAGGACTATACAACTCTGATGGGCTTCTCTCATAAAATATGAAAGTTAAATAAACCTAAAAAATATCAAGACAAAATGTAAGGTATGATTATTATACATCTGTCATCAAAGGTAGTGGCGATAACGCCTTTGTATATTTGACATTATATCAATAACATATTTATACAATTGACAGTGTATTGATAACATTTACATTTTACAATATATCGATAACATATTAACATAATTGACAGTGTATTGATCACCTGTATATTTTATATTATATCGATAGCATATTTATATTATAATTGACAGTGTATCGAAAACCTGTATATTTGACATTATATCAATAACATGATTACACAATTCACAGTGTATTGATAACCTGTTTATTTGACATTATATCAATAACATAATTACACAATTGACAGTGTATTGATAACCTGTTAATTTGACATTATATCAATAACATAATTACACAATTCACAGCGTATTGATAACCTGTTTATTTGACATTATATCAATAACATGATTACACAATTTACAGCGTATTGATTACCTGTTTCTTTGAAAGTATGCGGGGATCATGCTGTTCCTCCTGGTGGCGAAGATCACTGGCATAATTGTGTGTACTACTATGAACACGTGGGTAAGTCGTCCGTTCTCATTGGTGAAAACCGTTCACGTGGTTAATTCAGACGATTATACTTAATAAATCCTATCCCAATCGTTAGTGTTAATAGGCCGTAAAACACAAACAAACAAAACTTCATGTTTTTGCAATACCGTATTAGCTATTTTTTCACTTGTCATTTCTCCAATAGACCGATAGTGATATTCGCATCTGTATCTAAAGGATACGATGTGGGAGAGAAAGAACAAGTTTAAATTTCCAATATCACAACAACAGATCGCTATAATTTAGTTCCTTTTTGTGTGGGTTGATGCTGTGTTGCCTTTTGTTCCTAGGGAAAGGGCTTCGTATAAGTGGTTAAACTTGTCCCCAATCCTATTGCTATATCATATCGGTAACAAAATATGTTTAAATCAAACAGATCGATACAATTGAGTACTTTTTTGTGTAGGTTAATGCTGTCTTGCCTTTTGTTTTATTATTTTATTTCCTATTGTTTACTTCTGTCCTTGTGTATTGATGAATTGGATTGTTTTCTATTTATTTCTTGACACGATAGATACGTCAAACTTTTAACGTAAAAGTGAATAGAAAATAAACCACAGCGCCGAAACACAAGTTTGAAGTTATAATTGAAAACTTTGACAAAAATATCACAGAGAATTAGGGAGAAAAATCAGAAATCCAATATGACAATTGAAACCAAGCGTCCCGGCAAATTAAGGAATAATAAAACAAAAATACCGATTGAATATAAATTGTTACTTTTCCGAAAGAAATAAAGTAATTATTTTATTCATCATACATTTGCAGAATACATAATGCTATCAGTACAACTCTCGTACCAGGTTTTAACTTCATCTTTTGATGAGTCAATTATAAATTAAATGTTTATACAAATATTGACGTCGTATATATTTCTGTATTGACTTGTTTACTTTTCAAATAAATGTTTCTTTTCTCCATATTTCTAGTGATTATATCAAACAATTAAAATATCCACTCATAAATGTTTCAAATCTTTCATTTATACAATGAAAAACCTAGCCTGCATCCCTAGACTATTGGCACAATACGTCTGTATTTATGTTTTCGTTTGACTTTTTTTCACAATGTTTTTATGTTCGTCGTCAGGAGAATGTAGCACGACATTTCTAGTTCCAGTAATACAACTATCTCAAATCCGCAAGTTCATCTCTGAGCGAACTGAAAACTCCATCTCAACAGAACCTTACCCAAGAGTGAAGTCTAGAACAAATATTCGATTCCGAGCAATGAATGATTAAATGAAACCTGAGTTTTACTGAATGTTTTTTCCAAGCCGGGTGTCGCACCTTCGCCTGTAAACTGATATAAGTACAAACGCCTAATAAGGCTCATTAGCGCACAGTTGACGGGGACCAATTAATACTGGAGGTTTTTCTTTTTCAAACATTTGTAAATGAAGTCCCATGGGCCATAGTGTGATTTTGTTGTAGCATTAATATTTAGAGTAACAATTCATCGTTATATTTCCATACACGATTTATAGGAAGCCACATAATGTCAGGGTGGTTTGACTGCCAATACCCATCTAATATTTATGTATGATGGAGTGGCGTTCGTCATACACTAATAGCCACACTAACAGTACGATCATATTCGTGATAGAACCCTGCATAAATATGTAATGGGGTCGTTTTTGTGGGATATTCACATAAAAGATACCGGAAGCTGAAGTAATTGAAAACTCGACTGTTGAATAGTTTGCTCGATGAGGATTCCTACCCAAAGTTGTTTGATGAATAAGAGATAAGTATGTTAATCACTTTTAACACCAAATAAGGCAGTACATATTAATATGTTAGTAAGTCGATGACGAAAGCAAACAAAGTAAACATTTAAATGTGTCTATATTGTTCCTTAACATGTGTATTTATCGTTTATTTAAGTAAATATTGATTCCATTTTCTTGCTATTTGAGAACCTCTTGCAGATACGAGGAAAGAATAGAGCTGTAGTATCCCTCTGTATGTTGGAAGGGGTTATTATTGCGTGGTCCCTTGCGTGCAAAATATGGGGTTTTCCTGCGTCCTTCGCCTATGGGAAGCTGAACAGACCAAACAAGCGATTTTTGACATTTTACAAGGCTTTTTCGAAAATGCAATATTTTCATATATATGGTCTTTTCATCAGTCAAGATATGGTGGCTTGAATTTAATACCAAGGCCTATTTCTATGATACAGGTTAGTTAAGCAGCGATATCCATATTGGTTCAGCACATTTTACCTAGGACTGTCACACAATTAAGTTTATTGTGTATGTCTGATAACAAGTACAGACAATAACAACAGAGTATAGCATACATCTGAAAGACTTTCAGTTCAACTGATCCACTATTTGTTGGGTTGAAAGTTGATGTTAACGGCGGTGATGCCAGTGGAGTGATGCCAGTGGAGTCCAGTGGAGTGATGCTGGAGTGATGCCAGTGGAGTCCAGTGGAGTGATGCCAGTGGAGTCCAGTGGAGTGAAAAAGGCCTTGGGTGCTTCTCCTGTATCTGATATGAATTTTTGAAGTCACATTTCAATCCAAGATATTTTACTGATTTGACAACAAGTATGACCTAAATAAGTCATACGAATTTTTTAATTCAAAGTAATTTAAGTCACACTTAGTCTTATAGGTAGTTATTTCATTTCTTGCCCTGCAATTAAGAAGGAATTGGCATATCATATGAAAAAAACCCCGTCGGAAATAAGAATTTGTCTATGTTTGAAATGCTATCTAAGTCTTATTCACTAGCTCACATATGTTTGTCTCTAACAACATTAGACATTTTTTTATATCGTGAGATTATTCTCCACCATTGCTTGCTTACTTTCGTCCGCAAATCACCAACGAAGTCTAGAGCATAGCCTCTTGTGTCACTGCTCGTGTGTTTAATTGACGTACTATTTTGTTGAACGTCGGTAAGCCTCTTCGGGGGAGACATGAATAGAAGAGTTACCTCCCCTATATCGCTTATTTAAGAATTTAGTGTTCTTTAGATATAACAGAGCTGGTAGATCCATTTGTTTGATTTTGATAGCCCCCTCCTTTGTCTCAGTCCCTGGTTGGATTCCCTCGCGATGGTATTCCCTTTTGAACCAGTCATTTTATGTTCTGATTTATATACATTGTTATAAAAGTTGTGTGATATTCGTGTTTCAACACTTTCTTTTCTGATTTGTATAGTTTTATTTTCTGAATACCCATAGTTTTTCATTTGTTTCCCTAGCCTCAACACACATCGTATGTTTGTTTTTGGTGTAACATGCCTTAAGGTTCTTGCATTATATTATATTATTTAAACACTCCAAATAATTTTATCTTCGTCAACTTTGTCTTAGGGGTGCACTTGCAAATCAAAGAGGTTATCTCATAACTGTAGAAAAGAGCTTTTTTAAAACTCTTTTATTTACTTCTCAAGTTCTCTATGCAGAAGACACATAACCTGTTTCCCAGGGGGAGTTTGGAGATGGATGGGGTCGGGGATGTGTTTGAAAAAGGTTGTTATCCGTTCTGTGAATAAGCGACATTGGTAGTATCATTCAGTTTAATATTTTTATATTGACAACCTTGACTCATTTTGGTGTTTCGCAAAATTCAAAATGAAAAACAGAGTTAATGTATAAGTTTTTGTAAAGCTGGTCTGCAGATCATTATCAGAGTGATTTTATTATTCATCGTTCGTTTTGTCTTTTCTTTCGAATAGTTTTTTTTCTATCGAGGCTTATATGTAATATCTGGATATCCTTTTTTATCGTCATATCCACTTGGCTTTAGTAAGATTGTTATTCTAATTAAAGGTATTATTTCCTTGATATTCCGCTGTCCGGCTATTTGTGAATATGACTTGTATTGAACTGGTGTTTTTAATCACTTTCCGTGTGTTCTATGCTCAAATAGCGATATTATCTGTTTCTGACCATCAGGTAGACGATCAGTTGACTGCAGCTCTTCAGTCAACCATAACCGACAAATATGGCGGCGGTGACGTCACAGATAGCATCTCAAATGCATGGAATTATGCATTTGTTACGGTAGGTCATGTCGACAGGATGATACTTATTTCACTTGCGTCAATACAGCCTGTATTTGAAGCCAAAAGTTGGTTTCTACAAAATGGTTTTTAACATGTGGGTTAGTTGTTGCCAATTAATTTTGATTTGTCATGTATACCTATATATTGATCTTTTGTGTTGTTGATGCAGTAGTGCCAACAACTGCTCATATAACAAACTGTCCACCTCATGTAATTCGAAATGCGTTTCTTTCAATAAAGCAGCCTGCTATACATAGCCTTACTTATTATGCTTCTATGTTTTCTCATATATCGGTTATTTCGAACTACCTCAGTTTATGAATGCATGCATGTAACTTTCAAATATTTAATGAAGTAATTGACCATTCTGAAATCATATACTTTTGTGCTGAAACGTTTATATAGCTTTACGGTAACCAACTATTTAACAGAGTAGTAACGTTTAATTTTTGTCTGTTAACAAAGATGAGAAGGATTTATAGAAATATACAGTACTTATTTCTTTATCATGTTTGAATGTGTGTATTGGTACAATTCTTTTCAGGTACAAATTTATGTAATAACTTCAATCACGGTTTCTTCGTTTGACACTCTTTTGGAAGGATATGGATATGACAGTGAGGTAACATTAAAAGACATTAATATTGTATTCACTTAAATGCAAATGTTAACAAAGTCAAAATTATTGCGTTTGCAGTATAAATGTTGTGGCATAAAGACGTATACAGACCTCCACTCCGCTGTCAAATGGAATAGAACCGGAAGTAGTGATGTTATACCGGTCACGTGTTGTGTTTTACCCGGAAGTTACCCAAATTATGGAAATCCGACGGATCCGTTATGCAAAACGACACCAACAACGCTCAACTCATACGCTTCCACGGTACAGTGTACGATAACAAACATTCTGGAGATTTCACGGCAGTACATATTACTGACTATAACATACATTTTCATGAACATACTATAATCTATTACGAACGTTAAATATATGACTGTAAGCTGTTATTATCACAGTAAAACGTAACTTTACTGCCAATAGTCTTTCATGACATATTTATTAATGTATATAACATGATTCCGTTGGTAAACAATACTGTTTTGTCGTTCACCCTGACTTCCAGGCACATTGTAGTATCTAACCAAATGATCGAGTCGCTATCGATGTTAGTAAGACAAGGTTCATTGTTATCGAATGTCTTCTTGGTGTTAAATAATAAAATTGACCATACAAAAGTAAGATTATTACAACAATAACCATTAAACATCAATATTTAGAAATTATCAAAAATCATAATATCTCGAGTTATAAAATGATACTGGTGTTTTCGTTATTGTACTCTCTCTCTCTCTTACATCACAGGGTTGTTACGACCAGATAAAATCCTTCCTTGATACATACATGGCCTATTTTATCGGTTTAACCAGCGCCATATTGTTCCTTGAGGTAAGTTAACATTTTTAACCACGGCTGATCGAGTCTGATTCAATATTATTTTGAATAGAAACATCATGGTCATCTGTTACGTTGATTTCCCTTTTTCCATGTGATTAAAGATACTTGAAGTGATATTTTACTAGTTGCAGAGTGTATATTTATTTCATGACATATGAAATGATATCGTCTATTAACTCATTCGATATCTTAGTTAATTCGAGAAGAGAAGTACTAAATCATTCAATTCCCTAGTTTTTCAGTGATATTTTCTAGTTGGTGGTGAACATAAATGAAGAGAACATCTGTTATTCTTGGATTCAAGTACATATCAGAACGTAACACACTTTATTAAAATTAAATTATTTATTATTGTTGGTACATAATATTTGCTTCCTTCTAGAAACAAATGCATTGGAAAAATCATATATTAAATAACAATTCCGCCTCTTTTTCAGTTAATGACGATCATAGCGGCGTTCCTGATTTTACGAAAGAGGAAGAAGACGGAGCCTCAGTTTGGTAAAAAAGATGTTAACTTCCGGTAACACCGATTATCCGGAAACACAAGTTCGCGGGAAATTTTAGAACAAACTCCATGCCATATATATTGCTTTTCCCAACCAAACGTAGGTCATCTTGAACAAAACATCACCCTTTAGGTCTGACAGTAGACGCGAGTGTCTCTATCGATTGTTCTGATGATCCCGCTTCTAGATTAAGAATCTCCGTTCCACTGCCAAAAAGAGAAGCTTTCCATGGCTTGCAACAGCAGGTCTCCACTAGAAATACAAGGAAAACATCGGAGAGAAAATCCATCTGGGTAAGGACGAACGGGGATTCGATGAACAGAGACGAAGGGGCCACCAGCTGATTCATATTTATGACCCCATTTTAACATCTACTAAGGGGCGGAATGGGTAAACATGTAACCCGACCCCCAGACTGCCTGCAGTATTAGAGTGATTTGGGCGAAATATCTCTACGATGTTTGACCACGGACCTTACCTGATTCGGCCCCCTGTGGCTTAGGGAGTTGTTTTCAATGGTTTACAGTCGCGACACCGGTCATTTATACTCTTTGCTTGACAAAGGAAACAGACGTTTTCGAAATCTCTCAAAATAAGTTTTCTATTCCTGTTTGTGTTCAAAATAAACTTAGCCTTTGTTGCTTTAACCATTTGAGCTACCTGTTGAACTGTAGTACACCGGCCTAATCGCATCACACTTGTTCCTAAAACAAAGTTAGGGGAAAGTTACTACATGGGCCAGGGATCCTTGTCGTGGTCACATGACTAGTGTTTAGATTATGATAATACGATGACGTGAATAGACGTCAGAGCGTTATGAAGACAATGGGAGTGACATCCGTCCAGTAACACAATGCTATTCTGACCATTATATATTATTATATATTTTGACGAAAGAAGGGGTTTCTTATCAAGAAAATAATGTTGCAGCGTTCGCGTTGTTGGACACATTTGGTTGTAGATTGACTGTTGATTCCAACTCTCTGCTCAACGCTCTTCTTGTCGATTTCTTAACACATATTCACACATAATTTATACTTCATAATTAACTCTAGCAGTTTGCTGTATTTCACTGGATGTTATCGTAAAAGGCGAGTTATGCGCCCCATTGCTGAATCGTGTGAATTTGTCTATGTTTTTGTGTCTGTTTTAGAGGACTTTGAAAAAATCAATCAGCTGTCCCTATTACAACGCTTTCAGCATTCGTTTGTTTTCCCCAAGGAACGTGTAACGTTAGATAATAATAATAATAATAATAATAACTAAAGACTGAATTTCAGGTCGATAACACTTTGAGTCAAAGACTAACAAGTGGTCGACAGTAAAATTTACAATATTTACATCATGATATTATTAAAATTACATCATCACAAACAAGGTGTATCACAGAGAGCTTATGGAAATTGTCTATTAAATAAATGTAGTGCACTCATAAAGCTCATGATGCGTACATAGAAATTAAAACACCTAGCAAGTGTCCAATAAACATATATGCCAATGTGACAAATTGTAAAAATTCCACAGACTATATGCTTATATAGCATTTGTTAAAAGTATAGGTTACAATTATTTAAATTACAAAAGGTATATTAAGAGTTTAAGTGATTTACTGGACAATCAAAGAATAGAAGACAAACTAAAACATTCATTACAAAGATGTAAAACAAATCTACTCGGATAAACTGAGGATTTTCTTTTTACATTCATATTTAAAAGTTTGTAGTTTTTGACTTTCAGTTACATTTTCTGGCAGGTTATTCCAGAGAGATAGTCCATTATATTTGAAGGAATTTTTGATTCTTTCTGTCTTGTGTAATACGTATTTACCTGCGGTTGCTGATCTAGTTTTCTTGTCATGAACATTGGAAACCATGGTATTACATTTTAAATTATATTTAACTCTGTTTCTGAAAGGTAACCACTTAAGCTTTACAAATAGTTCTTTCCAAGAGACGGTGAAGTATTCATTTTTGCATTCTTTCTAGTTTGTTTACAAATGATTGAGAACAATGCCCCCAAACATTAGAAAAATAATCCAGTAAAATGAAACAGTTAAAACATGTAATTCTTGAAGACACAGGTAAAATTTTCTTAATTCGACATAGTTGTAATATTTTGAAATTTACTTTTTTAATAACATCTTGGGCGTGTTTATCCCAGGTAAGGGTATCATCAATGCACACACCTAGTAACTTTTCATGCCTTACATGTTCTAATTACTACCTACTACTGTGTCTGCTCTTTGCATTGATGTATCGCCTGCATACATACACAATTCACATTGGTTTGAGCGAAGAGGCATGTGTTTAAATACAATAAAAATATCAGTGGCCCAATAATAGAACCTTGGAGCACACCAGTTGTTATTGCACATGGATTACTTAAACAAGATTTAAAAGAAACAGTCTGTAAACGATGTGATAAGTGAGATGTAAAAAAGTATAGCATTTTCTGAACATCAATATATTTTCATTTTCTGAAGTAAAATTTTGTGATTAACAAGATCAAATACCTTTCTAAAGTCGATATACATAACACCAATAATGTTACCTTTATCTATCTCTTCATACCCTTTAACATGAAAAGGCAAAGCCTTAAAAGAGCGTAGCTTTTGTTGATTTCTGATATTTGCGGATTCAGAATACTGCTTTCAGAATGAGGTAAGATTTATTTAAAGTCGGCAAGTCGAGGAATAACAATAAAACAAAAGCTCTAATGAGATTAAGACCGACATAACAATAGGGGAGATAGGAGCAAGTTTGGCCCATTTTTATTAAAGTCCGTTCTGGAAAGTATGGCATCATGCATGTCCGTTTTTGAACATTATTTAATTTTCACTGTCGGAAGATCGGATGGCCGAACGAGCCCTGCCATGGGATAAGTTCGGACAGAAATTCGGGTAAATTCGGCCCCATTGGAATCAGCTTAATTATGACGTCATAAGTATGCAACGTCAGATTTTACCGCCAATTTTACGACTTTTTATGTGTTACATGGGCCGAACCTGCCACGGTTTCATTGGCCGAAACTGTCCGGGCCCAAATAGCGCCTTTTTTCTTCCAGTCAAAGCTAAAGTAGATATTTGTTCTTGTGTATAACGTATATGATTGGTCGGTTGGCGCAGTGGATAGCGCGCTCGTCTTCACCAAGATGACCGAATTCAATCCCGGTCACCTACCCGACCACGCGGGTTTTCTCCTGATACTCCATCTTCCTCCTACATTAAGAATTAATTCCGTCAGGGCACAATTATTGTTGATTTCGACATAAATGAATTATCCATTGTTTCTTTTATGAGTGGTGATGCATACATATATGTAAAGACGATAACCAGACTTTCAAAAATGTTAATTATTTCGTTCATATTCTCAACAAATCGAAATCAAAAGCTGATGAAATTTTAGACGATGAAAAATAAATGTACACGTTGACCTATTGATTTCATGCGGCTCTTTTTGAAAATATCTCCCGGTAGAAATTTTAACAGAACATGTTTGATGGCAAAAAGGATCTTCAGAAAACATCCGCGTTTTCACTTTTTGTGCCTGTGGCAAAAACTGAAATTAAATAGTCATGAAGCACCGACAAAGAGATAAATGCAACGGCTATCAGTTCCAAGATTTTGCGGTTATTTTTCATCCTTCCGGAAATAACCGATGAAGGCCGATGGAGTGTGACGTTCTTGTGACGTCATAGTATCATGGTATTGTGAGGGAAGGGCACTCTTTGTTTTCAATTTTTAATGATTATAGTTTGCTTGTAAACGCTGTATAAACAACAAAGACATTTATGTCTGTACCTTCATGTGATTAAATCAATGGGATTTTAGTTGTGTGCTGTGCAGTCAGTTACATTAAAGAAGTCGTGCCAAAGGCGACAATTTTGTTGTTGTTTTCTTATGTTTTTCTTCTCAGATATTTCACCAAATGTAAGCATACATGTTAATTATTCTGTAAAACATTGACAAAAATCTATTTTCAATTCAATAATTTCTTCATTAGTTTAGAAGTGTCAACGAAACTTGTTCCCATTAAAAATGGTAACACATCGGTTCTATCTATTGTAATCTACAGTCCTTGTCTTAGCAACTTCAGAATGCTGTAACTCCAACCGATATCAATTTCAAAACATGTGACTGCAAAATTTACTTAATTTCAATTTAACCTAATCACTCTTGATATTTTTGATTTCTCCGAAAATCAAACATTCCTTTAATCGAGAATGAATGTGTCTGTAGAAGAGTCTTATTGAGAAAAATATAAAACTGCGAAGTTCGTTTCTGCTTTACATATTCAGATATGATAACTAAAGTATCCAAGAAAAACGATTAAATATGAATAATTTAATCTTGCTTGTTACAAGCATTTCCATTGGTTTAAGAATTTATGTTATCAGCCCATAACGTAAAAAAATGACGTCGCTGTTTTTAACGTCGCTTTTGATTGGCTAATACAGCGGCGTAATAATTTCGAAGAGAAAAGAGACCATCAATGAAAGCGGATTTCCACAGGGATTGTGGATAGTAGATTAAATTATAAGGATTGACTTCAATATATTTTTCATGTTATGGAGCTATAACACAAAAAAACGGAATGTTCTCTCATCATAAACCGCTTCGCGATTTATTTAAAGTGCACTTCGTTTTTTTGTGTTATAGCTCCATAACATGAAAAATATATTCAAGTTAATCCTTAAATAAAGACTATTAATATAATTTATATCTTCGACTGAACATGGTGATAAGTATTAGATAAAAGTCACAAAACATCGTAAAATAAGTTCTGAGTAAGCAATTTCCTTTCAATTAGTAATTCTATTTATATCTGTTTAATTAGATGCATCAGAGCTTTATTTTATACATCTTTCGGTTATATAAACTTTGTTTATCTTATAACAATTATGACACAAGTTATTTCGACTTATATTTATAATTCTTGTTAGCCCGAATGTTATCTAAGTTATGAATCGCAGAACATTAAATCAACAAATTAACTTTGATTAAAAATCTGAAAATAGTTGTATTTCTCGATTCGATTGTCAAAATGATAATATATAACTTTGATGCTTATATACACGTTTTTGTAAGCAGGTTTTGAAGATTACTAAATATTAAGACAGATAACAAGTCCCGTTAAAGTAACAGGAGTGTTATCATTGACTCCGATTACCAGTTAATACCAACAAAGTCTCGGGAGATTTGCCTCATTTGTATTATTTATTACTAATTTACTACTTACATATAACATTGTGTACCACTCCTGGCCAGAGAAATATTACAACAAACTCGATCAATAGCGACACAATTACCCCTACTCGGTCATTGTTATATTGGCTGAATTTCAAACTTGGCTTTATATGGAAAATGTGCCAAATCGGATGCATCTGACGTTCGGAAAAGGTCAGAGGTATTGTTTAAAAGAAAGATTTACATGGAAAATCATGCAAGAGCAAGGAGAACAAGTGTTCCAGTAGGATAAGTATCATCTGCTTCATCGACGGCACCACGTAATGTCATGTCCTCGTACAGAGAAGTGGGGAAGTTATAACAAAACCACAATGTACACTAATGAGAAATTCTAAGGTAAAGGCTGTGTGAAGTTATTGGTAACCTCTCTTATTGGTCGAAGTATTTTTGACAGCACATGCCTTAAACATTTATTAATTTCAATAAAAATGGTAAGATGTTCGCATAGCAGTTGTCCTCTAGTCCAGCATAGTAGAACAAAGCGATGATATATCAATCACCTTATCTTGTTTGTCATTTGGATGGGACAAAACCATTCATCCTAAAAATACAGCAATCTGGCACGTTCGCATTTATTGTATTATCATATATTACATAACTTTTATGTCTCTGTTATCAGTAACATTTTTTTCTGTTTAATTTCTACATAAAACATTTTCACAAATGTTTATAATGCAAAAATATCTCTAAAAATGCATACATATACACACACTTATGCATGATTCTGTAGGATTGCGCCATTTTCACCAATTTAGACAAAGTAAAAACACAATTTTGCTTGTAACGATTAACACTTTTCATTTATCAAATTCATTTGGAAACCCACCGAAATGTTGTGCATGAATATAGAAATGTGGTACATTTTTACATTTATCTGTCAATCTGATCCTATGTATACAGAAATACACATTACACATGTACTGTTTTGCAGGACATCTGAATTTTTAGGGATTTGTTGAACAATCAAATGTAATGTGACAACAGATTTATAACACAATAAACATAATTATACATAAACATAAAACACCACAGGGACATAATAAATGATACAAAAACGCATAAATGTACCACACATAATATACGCGCAAACAAACTTGCATACAAAGTACACATCATATACAGTAAGAGTATTAATTTTGCGTATTTAGCACTTAAAACACTGTGCTAATGTAACGATTGTGCTAATGTAACGATTGTGCTAATGTTACGATTGTGCTAATGTAACGATTGTGCTAATGTAACGATTGTGCTAATGTACGTATTTTGTTTTCTATTGCATGTATTGTAAGCGCGCTAATTTATCAATGCCTTAAACTATTAATATTCTAAAAAGCGCTAAAAATGTGTGTCCGCTAAAATAAGTACTCCTACAGTATTTATCATGTTACATAAATACATCACATATACTCACTTACTCAAACAGCCATGCCTGGCCGTCCACGTTCGCTACATTAAAACATCCATATATGCAAACATTCATACTAATATACAAGCATATTAAGATTCTATTACACTGTAAAGTGTATTGTATGGAAATTAAGTGGCATTGTTCATAACATAATACTTTACTGACATATTTAAACTTAACCAACACTGCTCTAATTCTGATTCTTTAGAGAAGTTTAATGCACCTCCCCATCTGTATCAACAGTAGTTTAGATCGATTTCTATTTCCAACATTTTTTTCCATAGCATCACTGATGAGTCATAAAAGGACGGAACAGTTGTCTGTTGCCGGCTGATTCAGTTACGGCCAACTTTATCTACAACCAACATTTAAAGGTTCAGTCGTCTGTGTGTGTTTTTGTACGTCCATCTCTTTGATCGTGAAGTATAGTTCTGAAATGAATTACTTACTGTGCTAAATATAGACAGAAAACTTCACAACAAGTGATGATTCAGAGCTGTCTAAGAATGTTGATTTTTCTATCTATGCATTTTATTTCAATGCAAAACTTGCAATTATAGTCCAAACACTCCCTAAGAAAAACATTTTACCATCGCACACATGATATGGTATTTACAATAGCTACACCTGGGTTTGTATTGCACTTAACTACCAGGGAACAGTTCCCGAGTTTATTTACTGGTGATGAGAGGAGGCTATTTTGTTTTGAATATATTTATTGTATTATTTACTGTGGACACATATTTTTTAATTTGTTTTTGCTGATTTATTATTTTTTCCCACTGAATTATTTTTTCGCTCCATTGAAATACAGTTGAATATTTAACCGACATGCATGTATACTATACTTGATATTCCTTTGTTCAATAATCGTGTAGTAAGTCATTTCCTATAGTATTTACCTTCAAGTAATTTTAAATTTTCCAGTGATTCTAGTGCATCTAATTTAAAGGTACATAATTCTTTATCGATAACATTACTTTTATAAAGTAAACTGTTTGTTACTAATTTGAAATTTAAAATATGTAATTGAATATTTTTAAAGGGGCTGGTAGGGGAAAAAATGTCATATTTGCTAAAATGGCATACACATGTTTAAAATACCTTCTTATGAAATATACCGATTCAAATTTTGCTGAAATTCACTCCCTAGGAGTAAAAAATATATTTATATTAAAGAAATCCTAAATCGTCAACTGGCAGTCTAAAACTCTCAATTGACCCAGATCAGTGATGTAATTTTACCGCACGCGCGTCATCAACAAGGCCAAATGTAAACATCGCGGCGAAAGAAAAAGATGCATGCAAAAGTCATGACAGGCACAAGGTATCAAAACCGTTATAATAACAACAACATATAGGTAGGAATACTACACTTGCATCATACATGACCTTTTAAAACTAGTATTTACGTATAGTATTGCTGTCTTGTCCGCTAGTTGAGTCCGACATGGCACATGATGGCGTGCTATTGTTGTTATCTTCACTGCCTCACTTTCGAAACAACCACGTGACATATTATAGATAGATCTGCGCTAAAGTTACGTGGGGTTCCCCGAGATTTCAGTGGTCAAAACTGGACATTGCAAGCAGAACTAGACCATCATATTGCCGTGGTATAACTTTTGGAAGGCCAGAGAACGCAGTTAGACCCATTTATTATGTAATTATTTCCCTGACAAGCCCCTTTAAGTTTAGTGTGTATCGTCATTATGAAGTTGGTTAAATAACTAATCTCCCAACCTTACTCATGTCTAAAATACATTAATTTTATTTGTATTTTATCCCTTCGCCCCCCGGTTTGGTTAGGTTCATATTCCATTAAATTGGGTCACTTTTTAATCGGATTTGAAAAAGAATATAGTAGATGTATTAGCATAGAGTGTGCAAGTGTTTTAACAAAAAGTAATTTCCTTAAGATAGACAAGGTTCTTTTAGACAACATCCCGAATAAATTTTAAAAAAGTAAACTTTCTGCATCATTTATTTTTACATCTTTTTTCAAATTTTGTTTGATTTTCTTCAATTGTAGACAAAATCAACATCTATCCGGGATAAATTGGACGATTGGATCGCACTGTCTATATCCAGGGTGTACATTTTGAGAAGACGGAAAATACCGATTATTAACCATTTTGCTTTTTTTCTCATGGTATACAATATAACTCTTCTTAATTAATGATTCCCCAAAGTTGAACAATTTTGAAGACCTATGAATAAAACGCCATCGAGTCGAAAACGTTGAAGCGTTTTTAATTTACTTATAACAAAAAACTTCACATACTTGGCCTCTCATCTACGCATTATGTCTTCTATGATTTCTATGTTGTCAGATGTATAAGATATCTAACTGTAGTTTTATAATACAAGGAAGAATACCCTTTAGGAGAAGATTTATATAGGCTAAGCAAGTTGTCTTATCCATTTGTTCAATTGTTTTTGTCACATAAAATTGTTGAAATCGAAATCGAAAAATACCCTACCAATGCATTATTATACATAAAATTCCATATGCTGCTGAAGTATTCTGTTTGACCGAGTACATGATTTATCTGAAGTAGCAAACAAATTCAAGCTAAATGTTTAGCACAGGATAATACAGCAGAGACGCCTGAAAAAGTCGGATACAAAATGTATAGATTCTTCGTAATTTAGAAAATGAATTCTGAAAATTTAACATGTCTACAATAACATTGTCTACTTGATAGTAAAGATGAGCCATACCTATACTACACAGTTACCTTGTTCAGACATAAACCTAACATAAATGTTAAATATGCAAATTAGCATTGAGCTAATTTAACTCTCGTTACTGCGTGAAGATGACGAACTTTGGCAAACATATGTGAAAAGTCCATCTGAACTATATTTGTTAACGTTCTGAACAAATTATTCATAAACTCTGCACAAAACAGTACTCAATTTACCTTAATGGGACATTACTTCTAAACTCTCATTCCAATATCAAGTCCTAGGATGAAATAACAAAACTCAAAGTATTTCGTCTTTTCGTATTGCAGAGTTATCTTCTCTTGTGAGCAGGTATTGATTGTTACGTCATCTGTTTGTGAGAGTAACGTCATCAAGTTTTGAAAAAACGACGTAAGTTTCTCACACAAACCAATGACATAACAATCAATACCTGGTCACAAGAGAAGACAACTCTGCAATACGCAACGACGAAATAGATATGTACAAAAATATAATTACAAAACTCTTATGATAGATATTGCATGTCTCTAAATACTAAACCCTAATTTCGATGATTGCCGTGTTTTGGAATTAGGCCGACCTCGAAATAAACATAGGATTTGAAAAAGAAAAAGAAAACTTTTTGTCAAGGCTTGTGTTAACTAATCAATGGATTTAGCTTACCTACTGAAAATAAAGATAATCCGCAACTTATCATCGAGGTTTTAGTGTAGGTCCTAAAGTTTATTGCTGTAAATACCAATTTGTCGTTGGGCTTTTAATTTCGTTGATTTCGTTGGTACTATTCATCCACGAATTCAAAGGTTCGCGAAGTTATTACAAGTTTGACGTCAAGCTATTCTCCCTTAGAGTGGGTACTCGTAATTCACGAAATCATGTACCCACAAAATGGTGCCCGAATTTTGTGATTCCACCCCCCCCNAGTTATTATATATTTGTTCCTTAATATTATTTGATTATTTGATTATTTGATATCACTTACTGTAAAATCAGAGATTTCAAATTACATATACGTACTTAAATACATAATTTAACTATTTATGATGTTTTGTAAAATCTAAATACTAAATTCTAATTCTAACTGTCATAACTACCAACACGGTAAAAATGTGTAATTGGTATGGTTTGTAATCACTAAAGACCAAATGCAAATATGGACCAAAATTCAAATAACAAACATAATCAAAGTTCGATCACTATATATTGTTACGAATTTAGTAGCCGTTTAATTGTTCAAAGTGTACAGATGATTAGCTATGCATTTATTAGCCTTGGCTCGTAGTCAGCGTCAGAGTTTTATTTGAAGATAGCAGCTAAGTAGCCGTAGATAATTGTGCTTGTGATATAGTTTAGGATCTGTAAATTAGTGTGACCGTCTGTAGTCTAGGAGGGGGGACGTCCAGTCTGTGACGTAGTGTTTGTGCCTCCGCAGCCGGCTGATGCTGACCTGGGGTCAAATTTAGCAGGATGTATGGCCTGTTTAACCTTGTCGTGTAGGGGTCATATTTAGCAGGATTTTGCTAACTTATCAACAATTCTAATGTAGCAGGATTTTGCTAAGGGGACAGATAATAAGGTAGTCAAGTTTGGGAGTAGCAGAGTAGATTGGGGGAGTTGGAATAGAGGAGTGGAGTTGAATAGTTGGAATAGAGAAAAAGTTGTGTTAGGGAGACCGAGTTTAGAGGTCTAGAGACAGAGAGGAGAGTTAGAAAGTTGGAGAAGTAGGAATTTAGTAAGAATAGCCGTTTTAGTTGTAGTCTCAGGTCTGTGTAGTCTTGCCGTGGATTAGCTTAGAGTGAGGAGATTGAGTTCACAATGGTGAACACTGGTATATCATATGACGGATTAAAATACTTGTGTTGTAAATAAAGTGTAAATATCAATGTACTTATTCTGGTGGCAGCGGTGGGATTGTTACAGAAAGTAACACGTTGGGACAATATAAAAACGTAACAATATAAAGCCATATATAGAAAGTCTATTTTCTAACGTTTTATTACCAAGTCAAGTCAATTGTTGTTTACGTAGGTAGAGAGCAACACTCATGTCATGATGACGACTCCAAAAATATATGAAATGTAGTTGTTTTTTTTTAGAAACATTTTTAAAGTTTATGCATAAATCGCTCTCGTTTTAAAGGCAAAGATGCTGCCAGGGACTTAGACTGACTACAAGTCTTTACATTTTTGCAAAGAATTTTTTAGATGCATTTTTGTGTTAGCATACATCCCCTTAGTTTAAAACTTAAGTTTACTTCTTTCTAATAACTTACTATTCTAGAGAATGGGTCAGTCTAGCAGTAACTACTTTTTCATTAATGTAGAGATACTTTTGATAGAAAGAACAAAAGAAGATAAATAAATGGGACAGAGAGTGGGCACTATCAAGACAGATGTATGCCGATAAAAGATCGTAAGTGAAAATGCAACCTCAAATGTTTCATGCCATATTTTGAAAAAAGTTTACATCCACTGACGTATTTTCGTTCAATCTGACGCTTTCTTACCTCAACATACTTTGTCGTATCTGTCACTAACGACATGTTTTTCAGTTATAACAGTTGGCAGTTAGCACCGATTCAAAAATATAGTTATCGGATTTTTTTTATCAATTTAAAAAAGACACCAGAATATGTCTTCAATGCTGCGATCTTTTCGCATTTTTTTCAGAAGAACCTGTGCAATCATAGTCAATATTTGAAAACGTATTATTGTTAAAACTATACAAAAACAGTTTTTTGTCATTAAAATGTCAATTAACATATTTTTAAAAAATCAGTGATATGTTTTGAATGCACCCTTTGATGAGTCCTAAACGGATCAAATGACTGTATGGTGAGGTACAATGTTTACCTTTTGGATATTTTCATCTACAGACAAACTTTTCAAATACGTTCCTTTCTTCGTTTTTCTAGTGATCAGTTGCAGTACTAATGATAATGATGCAGCATTCAGTTATAATTGATCCAGCTGAGAAAGAACAACAATATAACACCGTGATTTCTTAACTGAAAGTATAAAGGAGGAAAGAAGAACCTGTATTTGTGATGTTACTAGAAGATAATCGCTCGACATCACCCTATACAGTGTTTGTATATAACTATCTATACAGTGTTTGTATATAACTATGTATACAGTGTTTGTATATAAGTATTTATACTGTGTTTGTATATAACTATGTATACAGTGTTTGTCTATAACTATTTATACAGTGTTTGTATATAACTATTTATACTGTGTTTATATATAACTATTTATACTGTGTTTGTATATAACTATCTATACAGTGTTTGTATATAACTATCTATACAGTTTTTGTATATAACTATGGATACTGTGTTTATATATAACTATGTATACAGTGTTTGTATATAACTATGTATACAGTGTTTGTATATAACTATTTATACAGTGTTTGTATATAAATATTTATACTGTGTTTGTTTATAACTATTTATACAGTGTTTGTATATAACTATTTATACTGTGTTTGTATATAACTATGTATACAGTGTTTGTATATAACTATTTATACAGTGTTTGTATATAACTATTGATACTGTGTTTGTTTATAACAATTTATACTGTGTTTGTATATAACTATCTATACTGTGTTTGTATATAACTATGTATACTGTGTTTGTATATAACTGTTTATACTTTGTTTGTATATAACTATTTATACAGTGTTTGTATATAACTATTTTTACCGTGTTTGTATATAACTATTTATACTGTGTTTGTATATAACTATTTATACTGTGTTTGTTTATAAATATTTATACTGTGTTTGTATATAACCATTTATGCTTTGTGTGTATATAACTATTTATACTGTGTTTGTATATAACTATTTATACTTTGTTTGTATATAACTATTTATACTGTGTTTGTATATAACAATTTATACTGTGTTTGTATATAACTATTTATACTGTCTTTGTAACTATTTATACTGTGTTTGTATATAACTATTTATACAGTTTGTTCATAACTATTTATACAGTGTTTGTATATAACTATTTATACTGTGTTTGTTTATAAATATTTATACTGTGTTTGTATATATCTATTTATACTTTGTTTGTATATAACTATCTATACAGTGTTTGTATATAACTATGTATCCTGTGTTTGTATATAACAATTTATACTGTGTTTGTATATAACTATTTATACTGTGTTTGTATATTACTTTTTATACTGTGTTTATATATAACTATGTATACTGTGTTTGTATATAACTATTTAAGCACCTTATACTGTGTTTGTAAATAAATATTTAAGCACCTTATACTGTGTTTGTATATGACTATTTATACTGTGTTTGTATATGACTATTTATACTGTGTTTGTATATGACTATTTATACTGTGTTTGTATACTACTTTTTATAATGTGTTTGTATATAACTATTTAACACCTTATACTGTGTTTGTATATAACTATCGAATCACCTTATACTGTGTTTGTATATAACTATCTAAGCATTTCAATTGACATACACGCTATGTTATCTTTAAAACAGAATAAGTTCTCAATATTTAACTGATACTAACATGAAGCTATCCATACATTTTTGAAAGTATTTTCTTTCAAATCAAAAATAAATATTTTAATTGATTAATTATCAGGTGTTTAATGACATTATTGTCACATTTAGCAATGAGTACATATAAAACTTATAATAGATGAAGGAGATATAAAAATTCCTGTAAAACAAGTTAAAAAATACCCGATAAGCACGGTACCCTGAAGTAACCAGGGTAACAAAGAACATATTGAAATATAATTATGACAATGGATATTGATTCTATTTGATATTAATATCTTAAAGCACACTGTAATAGTGTTATGTTTAGGGTGTTTACTATAGAGGTGACCAGAACCTCATACCATAACTACTGTTGACGTGTTAATAGAGGTGACCAGTACCTCATACCAGAACTACTGTTGACGTGTTAATATAGGTGACCAGTACCTCATACTAGAACTACTGTTGACGTGTTAATATAGGTGACCAGTACCTCATACTAGAACTACTGTTGACGTGTTAATATAGGTGACCAGTACCTCATACTAGAACTACTGTTGACGTGTTAATATAGGTGACCAGTACCTCATACTAGAACTACTGTTGACGTGTTAATATAGGTGACCAGTACCTCATACTAGAACTACTGTTGACGTGTTAATATAGGTGACCAGTACCTCATACTAGAACTACTGTTGACGTGTTAATATAGGTGACCAGTACCTCATACTAGAACTACTGTTGACGTGTTAATATAGGTGACCAGTACCTCATACTAGAACTACTGTTGACGTGTTAATATAGGTGACCAGTACCTCATACTAGAACTACTGTTGACGTGTTAATATAGGTGACCAGTACCTCATACCAGAACTACTGTTGACGTGTTAATATAGGTGACCAGTACCTCATACCATAACTACTGTTGACGTGTTAACCATAGAGGTGACCAGTACCTCATACCAGAACTACTGTTGACGTGTTAATATAGGTGACCAGTACCTCATACTAGAACTACTGTTGACGTGTTAATATAGGTGACCAGTACCTCATACTAGAACTACTGTTGACGTGTTAATATAGGTGACCAGTACCTCATACTAGAACTACTGTTGACGTGTTAATATAGGTGACCAGTACCTCATACTAGAACTACTGTTGACGTGTTAATATAGGTGACCAGTACCTCATACTAGAACTACTGTTGACGTGTTAATATAGGTGACCAGTACCTCATACTAGAACTACTGTTGACGTGTTAATATAGGTGACCAGTACCTCATACTAGAACTACTGTTGACGTGTTAATATAGGTGACCAGTACCTCATACTAGAACTACTGTTGACGTGTTAATATAGGTGACCAGTACCTCATACAAGAACTACTGTTGACGTGTTAATATAGGTGACCAGTACCTCATACTAGAACTACTGTTGACGTGTTAATAGAGGTGACCAGTACCTCATACCATAACTACTGTTGACGTGTTAATATAGGTGACCAGTACCTCATACCAGAACTACTGTTGACGTGTTAATATAGGTGACCAGTACCTCATACTAGAACTACTGTTGACGTGTTAACCATAAAGGTGACCAGAACCTCATACCATAACTACTGTTGACGTGTTAACCCAGGTGACCAGTACCTCATACCAGAATTACTGTTGACGTGTTAATATAGGTGACCAGTACCTCATACTAGAACTACTGTTGACGTGTTAACCATAGAGGTGACCAGTACCTCATACCATAACTACTGTTGACGTGTTAATACAGGTGACCAGTACCTCATACCAGAATTACTGTTGACGTGTTAATATAGGTGACCAGTACCTCATACTAGAACTACTGTTGACGTGTTAATAAAGGTGACCAGTACCTCATACCAGAACTACTGTTGACGTGTTAATAGAGGTGACCAGTACCTCATACCATAACTACTGTTGACGTGTTAATATTGGTTAAAATCGTGCAGACACTGCTAAGTATGGTATACAGACGCCAAACGCACAAATCACCAGACATGATCACACCATTTGTTCCCTATCCCTGAAAAACATTATCGACTGTCCCAAATCTATCTAGTTTGGCAAGTCCATTGCCAATACCAGGGTTTTAAGTCTATGAATATGATGTAAATATTATATTGTATCCAGGAGCACAACATAATACGATACCAGTACACGACGGTTGGTACAATTGTTGTATTGTAGTAGGTAAGTGTACATACTCTGGCTCAGTATCGTAACAGCTTTATTGTATAGACCACGAATAAAGAACGGATATCGGTCACGTGTACTGCACTGACGCCACAGGTAAACATTACCAGCTTAGGGTGATCGTTGATTATAATTATTGAACAGTACGAATAGGAAACATGCGTCTTTTGTACTTATTAATTTTGAAATATGTTTATTATTTCATTATTTCTATTTCAGAGCTGACTTTCAAAAGATTGTAAAATCCTAATTTTGTCAGAATAAAATCCATGCATCTATGAATATAAATAACCCTCAATTAATGCAACCAATCAAGTTATATGATGGTGAACAATGGATAATAAATATGAGAATTAAAAACCTAAAACTAATATTCGACATGTATTTTTTTCTTCAATTTGAAAAACATTCTGTTTCGACTGAGGTTTTTTCTTCTGCCGTTATCAAACCGCAATGGTTTAACTGTAAGATTCAAGTACTGGTCTAATGAGAGAGATTGCATCTTGCTTTAATCTTGGTTTTCAAGAATAACTCATTGATCTATTTAACTTTGACCTATTGATTTGAAACATGAACGTTGGAGTTTAAAAGTGATATAACGAGAAAAACAAACATACAGTGACTTATTGTTTTCAAATGAAGGAAATATCTAGAAAATACGTAAATATCCAGGAGAACTTGTATAGGTTAAAATGTCATCTTTGTTTGCAATTTACTACGTAATAAGCTATTCCAAATAACAGAGTTGGTGTACGTTACTATTTGCATACACCCACACAGGTGAAATGCCTATCGTATTCAACAAAAAATATACGCAACTGCTGTGCTTTGTATAATGTTGAATGTGTATTGAACTATCTGGTTGATTCAAAGCATAGTTAGCGTAATGGTCAACATTTCAAAAACGAAAGCGGAAGAAAATAAAAAGAAAGAAAAAAAAGTTAATGTCTTTGATAAAATGTGTAAGTCGCATGCTTTTATATGACCTTATTCAGGTAATTTTGATTTTGAATTTGAATCGTTTTGGAATAACAACCAGAAAGTAATTTTTTGTCTACATGTCACTATGCTGAGTAAACTTTTAATAATGTGGCACATAGCCTGTTCAAAGCATGGCTACCGTAACAATTATTCAGAAAAAACTTCCAAAATGTTTTACAAAAACCTCATAGCATTTCCTAAAACCTTGTACGTGTCAGTGATAATATTTTAGCTTCCCAAATATGAAAAGATTTCTGTGTAAGTGGTGTTATAGCCTAATGTTATGCTGACCAGGCGTTGATCAGCTAGGTCCTTAATAAAGAAAGGACGAGCCCTCTGAGACGTGGTCTGTTAAAGCTCAACAGGCAGTCAATTTACTCTGGTAACTTGATATCTAGTATGCACATCGAGAACGGGACTCCTTTTATGTTAAATCGACTGCAGACAGCGAAATAAATTTACCGAGAACCAGTTACACGGGTGCAATAACTGACATAATCAATGATAGCGAAGCGATTAGGATAAATAATACATTGGGCGTGAACACACTTGCGTTTACATAACGTTAAATTGCAATTTTCCACCTCATCCTCAATTTAATGGTTTCAGTTACTGAAAATCTATGTGTAATATAGCGAAACTGTAGGACTTGATGACAAACAGCGTCGAGGAGGATTTGATAAGCGATGGCTTTTGACAACAGCGAGAATTAATAAACGGTTGATAGGCGATGTAAGGGTCGAGTGTCAATGTCGATACTTCTGAGAACGATTTGAAAACTAGACAACACCAAGACATGAAGGTTTGATAACACTAAGTACCAGCTAGAGCCAACACCAAGACATGAAGGTTTGATAACACTAGGTACCAGTTAGAGTCAATCAGCTACTTCCAGTCTGTGCATGTAAAGTACGATTTTATAAATTTCGAATACAAACAGCATATATATTGACAGGGCTTTCAGTAGAGTATTCGAAAGATATTTCTGACTCCTTGAAATGAGCTTTTGACAGTAAAAACTGTTTCTTTTCTGAAATTACTAGGTGCGAGAGGTTGATTGAAAGTCCTGTATGAAGTTCATATGTTAAATACAGTTTTAATTTCCTTATTATGAACAAATTTATCTATGGTGATATAACACAAGGGATCAACTTTACTCTTGTAATATTAGGAACTTGTGAGATACGATTGTTGTTTTATTATCATTATAATCACTAGAGTACCTCTTGGTTTTGTTATCATTATAATAACTAGAGTACCTCTTGGTTTTGTTGTCATTATAATCACTAGAGTACCTCTTGGTTTTGTTGTCATTATAATCAATTGAGTACCTCTTGGTTTTGTTGTCATTATAATAACTTGAGTACCTCTTGGTTTTGTTATCATGATAATCACTAGAGTACCTCTTGGTTTTGTTATCATTATAATCACTAGAGTACCTCTTGGTTTTGTTATCATTATAATCACTAGAGTACCTCTTGATTTTGTTATCATTATAATCACTGGAGTACCTCTTGGGTTTGTTATCATTATAATCACTAGAGTACCTGTTGGTTTTGTAATCATTATAATCACTGGAGTACCTCTTGGGTTTGTAATCATTATAATCACTGGAGAACCTCTTGGTTTTGTTATCATTATAATCACTAGAGTAGCTCTTGGTTTTGTTATCATTATAATCACTGGAGTACCTCTTGGTTTTGTTATCATTATAATCACTAGAGTACCTCTTGGTTTTGTTATCATTATAATCACTAGAGTACCTCTTGGTTTTGTTATCATTATAATAACTAGAGTACCTCTTGGTTTTGTTGTCATTATAATCACTAAAGTACCTCTTGGTTTTGTTATCATTATAATCACTAGAGTACCTCTTGGTTTTGTTGTTATTATAATCACTAGAGTACCTCTTGGTTTTGTTATCATTATAATCACTAGAGTACCTCTTGGTTTTGTTGTCATTATCATCACTTAAGTACCTCTTGGTTTTGTTATCATTATAATCACTAGACTACCTCTTGGTTTTGTTATCATTATAATCACTAGAGTACCTCTTGGTTTTGTTGTCATTATAANTGTTTTGTTGTCACTACCTGAGTTCTCGATGTGAGTAACTTGACTTAGAATAACATGGCGGGCGTCGTCGATGAAGCAGAGGACGCTTATCTTTCCGAAACACATGGTCCTATTCTCATTGTAAATGTTCAGGGGTCTACATTCAAATCTTTCCTTCATATTTTGCCCTAGTTTTATCGATTTGGTGCCAAATTTTACATCTTCGGATAGTGAAGACAAAACCACAGGGTAAACTAATGATCACACTAACATAAACATCGACTTTATCTCACATTTATATACAATGAGGAAATATTAACGTGTTTGTAACACCGGGGACTAAAACATAATTCTCGTTCTCCTAGACCCCACACCGTTTGTTTATCCTGAAACATGCACAACATACATGCGTACAAAGACGGATTCTGAGACAGCAGTCAACTGTGACAGACGTCTGGAGATCAATCAGGCTGATAATTTCATGTCTTTATTGTAGGCATTAATCATCAAACGCGTAACACTCCCTTAATTAGGCGTATGCAAAAGTAATTTTCACATGTTTGTAAACAGTAGGAGTCAAAACATGTACCATTCTACACTGGTTATATAACGTTCATCTAAAACACCGTTGTCGCAAACACTCATTGCTTATATGTAGAAGAAAGAAATCCACGAATAATTCAAAATGGTTCACATGTTACTGTATGGACTATTCTGGTAATGCCTTATATAAATCTCGCATTTGAACATCGACAATAATATGAAAAATCAATGAAATAATGTCAATACTCATTCGTGATTAGTATTTATGTTTGGGACACATTCTTAAATCTATGCTGATAGAAACCTGTAGACATGCAAATTTAAGCATACGCTCTTACAAATTTAAAAGTGTTTTCATTACAGCAATTCACAAAGCAACACAGACATAGACACCATATAAATGGCAGTGCACCAACAACACATGGAAATAACTTGGATTCGGAGCTAGACACCAAAATAAAGGAAAGGGCAACATGAAACTCTACAAGCAAATATTGTTTTCCATTTTCTATTTATTCCTTCAACTTTTGCATAGACAGTTTTTAAACGTTACATTATTTTACCAATTGTACGTGAATTTTTGTGAACCGAAATGCCTAGGGTGAATCATAGTAATATTATGAGCGAACTTTAAGCTTATATCAACCTTAAGGTTGGTATGAGTTTACTTTACGAGTACTCGTAATTCCTCTATACAAATGGGATCTATACTAACATATTAATACCATATGTACGGTGTGTTATGAGCTGTGATTCAAGGTTCGGACACCCTGATATTCCCACCAACAGGTCGGCTGGAGATGTAAGGTGTGTTATGAGCTGTGATTTAAGGTTCGGACACCCTGTTATCCCACCAACAGGTCGGCTGGAGATGTACGGTGTGTTATGAGCTGTGTTTTAAGGTTCAGACACCCTGATATCCCCACCAACAGTTCGGCGTGTTATGAGCTGTGATTAAAGGTTCTGATACCCTAATATCCCCACCAACAGGTCGGCTGGAGATGTACGGTGTGTTATGAGCTGTGATTTAAGGTTCGGACACCCTGATATCCCCACCAACAGGTCGGCTGGAGATGTACGGTGTGTTATGAGCTGTGATTTAAGGTTCGGACACCCTGATATCCCCACCAACAGGTCGGCTGGAGATGTACGGTGTGTTATGAGCTGTGATTTAAGGTTCGGACACCCTGATATCCCCACCAACAGGTCGGCTGGAGATGTACGGTGTGTTATGAGCTGTGATTTAAGGTTCGGACACCCTGATATCCCCACCAACAGGTCGGCTGGAGATGTACGGTGTGTTATGAGCTGTGATTTAAGGTTCGGACACCCTGATATCCCCACCAACAGGTCGGCTGGAGATGTACGGTGTGTTATGAGCTGTGATTTAAGGTTCGGACACCCTGATATCCCCACCAACAGGTCGGCTGGAGATGTACGGTGTGTTATGAGCTGTGATTTAAGGTTCGGACACCCTGATATCCCCACCAACAGGTCGGCTGGAGATGTACGGTGTGTTATGAGCTGTGATTTAAGGTTCGGACACCCTGATATCCCCACCAACAGGTCGGCTGGAGATGTACGGTGTGTTATGAGCTGTGATTTAAGGTTCGGACACCCTGATATCCCCACCAACAGGTCGGCTGGAGATGTACGGTGTGTTATGAGCTGTGATTTAAGGTTCGGACACCCTGATATCCCCACCAACAGGTCGGCTGGAGATGTACGGTGTGTTATGAGCTGTGATTTAAGGTTCGGACACCCTGATATCCCCACCAACAGGTCGGCTGGAGATGTACGGTGTGTTATGAGCTGTGATTTAAGGTTCGGACACCCTGATATCCCCACCAACAGGTCGGCTGGAGATGTACGGTGTGTTATGAGCTGTGATTTAAGGTTCGGACACCCTGATATCCCCACCAACAGGTCGGCTGGAGATGTACGGTGTGTTATGAGCTGTGATTTAAGGTTCGGACACCCTGATATCCCCACCAACAGGTCGGCTGGAGATGTACGGTGTGTTATGAGCTGTGATTTAAGGTTCGGACACCCTGATATCCCCACCAACAGGTCGGCTGGAGATGTACGGTGTGTTATGAGCTGTGATTTAAGGTTCGGACACCCTGATATCCCCACCAACAGGTCGGCTGGAGATGTACGGTGTGTTATGAGCTGTGATTTAAGGTTCGGACACCCTGATATCCCCACCAACAGGTCGGCTGGAGATGTACGGTGTGTTATGAGCTGTGATTTAAGGTTCGGACACCCTGATATCCCCACCAACAGGTCGGCTGGAGATGTACGGTGTGTTATGAGCTGTGATTTAAGGTTCGGACACCCTGATATCCCCACCAACAGGTCGGCTGGAGATGTACGGTGTGTTATGAGCTGTGATTTAAGGTTCGGACACCCTGATATCCCCACCAACAGGTCGGCTGGAGATGTACGGTGTGTTATGAGCTGTGATTTAAGGTTCGGACACCCTGATATCCCCACCAACAGGTCGGCTGGAGATGTACGGTGTGTTATGAGCTGTGATTTAAGGTTCGGACACCCTGATATCCCCACCAACAGGTCGGCTGGAGATGTACGGTGTGTTATGAGCTGTGATTTAAGGTTCGGACACCCTGATATCCCCACCAACAGGTCGGCTGGAGATGTACGGTGTGTTATGAGCTGTGATTTAAGGTTCGGACACCCTGATATCCCCACCAACAGGTCGGCTGGAGATGTACGGTGTGTTATGAGCTGTGATTTAAGGTTCGGACACCCTGATATCCCCACCAACAGGTCGGCTGGAGATGTACGGTGTGTTATGAGCTGTGATTTAAGGTTCGGACACCCTGATATCCCCACCAACAGGTCGGCTGGAGATGTACGGTGTGTTATGAGCTGTGATTTAAGGTTCGGACACCCTGATATCCCCACCAACAGGTCGGCTGGAGATGTACGGTGTGTTATGAGCTGTGATTTAAGGTTCGGACACCCTGATATCCCCACCAACAGGTCGGCTGGAGATGTACGGTGTGTTATGAGCTGTGATTTAAGGTTCGGACACCCTGATATCCCCACCAACAGGTCGGCTGGAGATGTACGGTGTGTTATGAGCTGTGATTTAAGGTTCGGACACCCTGATATCCCCACCAACAGGTCGGCTGGAGATGTACGGTGTGTTATGAGCTGTGATTTAAGGTTCGGACACCCTGATATCCCCACCAACAGGTCGGCTGGAGATGTACGGTGTGTTATGAGCTGTGATTTAAGGTTCGGACACCCTGATATCCCCACCAACAGGTCGGCTGGAGATGTACGGTGTGTTATGAGCTGTGATTTAAGGTTCGGACACCCTGATATCCCCACCAACAGGTCGGCTGGAGATGTACGGTGTGTTATGAGCTGTGATTTAAGGTTCGGACACCCTGATATCCCCACCAACAGGTCGGCTGGAGATGTACGGTGTGTTATGAGCTGTGATTTAAGGTTCGGACACCCTGATATCCCCACCAACAGGTCGGCTGGAGATGTACGGTGTGTTATGAGCTGTGATTTAAGGTTCGGACACCCTGATATCCCCACCAACAGGTCGGCTGGAGATGTACGGTGTGTTATGAGCTGTGATTTAAGGTTCGGACACCCTGATATCCCCACCAACAGGTCGGCTGGAGATGTACGGTGTGTTATGAGCTGTGATTTAAGGTTCGGACACCCTGATATCCCCACCAACAGGTCGGCTGGAGATGTACGGTGTGTTATGAGCTGTGATTTAAGGTTCGGACACCCTGATATCCCCACCAACAGGTCGGCTGGAGATGTACGGTGTGTTATGAGCTGTGATTTAAGGTTCGGACACCCTGATATCCCCACCAACAGGTCGGCTGGAGATGTACGGTGTGTTATGAGCTGTGATTTAAGGTTCGGACACCCTGATATCCCCACCAACAGGTCGGCTGGAGATGTACGGTGTGTTATGAGCTGTGATTTAAGGTTCGGACACCCTGATATCCCCACCAACAGGTCGGCTGGAGATGTACGGTGTGTTATGAGCTGTGATTTAAGGTTCGGACACCCTGATATCCCCACCAACAGGTCGGCTGGAGATGTACGGTGTGTTATGAGCTGTGATTTAAGGTTCGGACACCCTGATATCCCCACCAACAGGTCGGCTGGAGATGTACGGTGTGTTATGAGCTGTGATTTAAGGTTCGGACACCCTGATATCCCCACCAACAGGTCGGCTGGAGATGTACGGTGTGTTATGAGCTGTGATTTAAGGTTCGGACACCCTGATATCCCCACCAACAGGTCGGCTGGAGATGTACGGTGTGTTATGAGCTGTGATTTAAGGTTCGGACACCCTGATATCCCCACCAACAGGTCGGCTGGAGATGTACGGTGTGTTATGAGCTGTGATTTAAGGTTCGGACACCCTGATATCCCCACCAACAGGTCGGCTGGAGATGTACGGTGTGTTATGAGCTGTGATTTAAGGTTCGGACACCCTGATATCCCCACCAACAGGTCGGCTGGAGATGTACGGTGTGTTATGAGCTGTGATTTAAGGTTCGGACACCCTGATATCCCCACCAACAGGTCGGCTGGAGATGTACGGTGTGTTATGAGCTGTGATTTAAGGTTCGGACACCCTGATATCCCCACCAACAGGTCGGCTGGAGATGTACGGTGTGTTATGAGCTGTGATTTAAGGTTCGGACACCCTGATATCCCCACCAACAGGTCGGCTGGAGATGTACGGTGTGTTATGAGCTGTGATTTAAGGTTCGGACACCCTGATATCCCCACCAACAGGTCGGCTGGAGATGTACGGTGTGTTATGAGCTGTGATTTAAGGTTCGGACACCCTGATATCCCCACCAACAGGTCGGCTGGAGATGTACGGTGTGTTATGAGCTGTGATTTAAGGTTCGGACACCCTGATATCCCCACCAACAGGTCGGCTGGAGATGTACGGTGTGTTATGAGCTGTGATTTAAGGTTCGGACACCCTGATATCCCCACCAACAGGTCGGCTGGAGATGTACGGTGTGTTATGAGCTGTGATTTAAGGTTCGGACACCCTGATATCCCCACCAACAGGTCGGCTGGAGATGTACGGTGTGTTATGAGCTGTGATTTAAGGTTCGGACACCCTGATATCCCCACCAACAGGTCGGCTGGAGATGTACGGTGTGTTATGAGCTGTGATTTAAGGTTCGGACACCCTGATATCCCCACCAACAGGTCGGCTGGAGATGTACGGTGTGTTATGAGCTGTGATTTAAGGTTCGGACACCCTGATATCCCCACCAACAGGTCGGCTGGAGATGTACGGTGTGTTATGAGCTGTGATTTAAGGTTCGGACACCCTGATATCCCCACCAACAGGTCGGCTGGAGATGTACGGTGTGTTATGAGCTGTGATTTAAGGTTCGGACACCCTGATATCCCCACCAACAGGTCGGCTGGAGATGTACGGTGTGTTATGAGCTGTGATTTAAGGTTCGGACACCCTGATATCCCCACCAACAGGTCGGCTGGAGATGTACGGTGTGTTATGAGCTGTGATTTAAGGTTCGGACACCCTGATATCCCCACCAACAGGTCGGCTGGAGATGTACGGTGTGTTATGAGCTGTGATTTAAGGTTCGGACACCCTGATATCCCCACCAACAGGTCGGCTGGAGATGTACGGTGTGTTATGAGCTGTGATTTAAGGTTCGGACACCCTGATATCCCCACCAACAGGTCGGCTGGAGATGTACGGTGTGTTATGAGCTGTGATTTAAGGTTCGGACACCCTGATATCCCCACCAACAGGTCGGCTGGAGATGTACGGTGTGTTATGAGCTGTGATTTAAGGTTCGGACACCCTGATATCCCCACCAACAGGTCGGCTGGAGATGTACGGTGTGTTATGAGCTGTGATTTAAGGTTCGGACACCCTGATATCCCCACCAACAGGTCGGCTGGAGATGTACGGTGTGTTATGAGCTGTGATTTAAGGTTCGGACACCCTGTTATCCCACCAACAGGTCGGCTGGAGATGTACGGTGTGTTATGAGCTGTGATTCAAGGTTCGGACACCCTGATATCCCCGCCAACAGGTCGGCGTGTTATGAGCTGTGATTTATGGTTCGGATACCCTAATATCCCCACCAACAGGTCGGCTGGAGATTTACGGTGTGTTATGAGCTGTGATTTAAGGTTCGGACACCCTGATATCTCCACCAACAGGTCGGCTGGAGATGTGCGGTGTGTTATGAGCTGTGATTTAAGGATCGGACACCCTGATATCCCCACCAACAGGTCGGCTGGAGATGTACGGTGTGTTATGAGCTGTGATTTAAGGTTCGGACACCCTGATATCCCAGCCAACAGGTCGGCTAGAGATGTACGGTGTGTTATGAGCTGTGATTTAAGGTTCGGACAGCCTGATATCCACATCAGCAGGTCGGCTGGAGATGTACGGTTTGTTATGAGCTGTGATTTAAGGTTCGGACACTCTGATATCCCCACTAGCAGGTCGGCTGGAGATGTACGGTGTGTTATGAGCTGTGAGTTAAGATTCGGACACCCTGATATCCCCCCAACAGGTCGGCTGGAGATGTACGGTGTGTTATGAGCTGTGATTTAAGGTTCGGACACCCTGATATCCCCACCAGCAGGTCGGCTGGAGATGTACGGTGTGTAATGAGCTGTGTGTTAAGGTTCGGATACCCTGATATCCCCACCTGCAGGTCGGCTGGAGATGTATGGTGTGTTATGAGCTGTGAGTTAAGGTCCGGAAACCACGATATCCCCACCAACCGCTGTGATTTAAGGTTCGGACACCCTGATATCCCCACCAACAGTTCGGCGTTTGATGAGCTGTGATTAAAGGTTCCGATACCCTGATATCCCCACCAACAGGTCGGCTGGAGATGTACGGTGTGTTATGAGCTGTGAGGTAAGGTTCGGACATCCTGATATCCCCACCAGCAGGTCGGCTGGAGATGTACGGTGTGTTATGAGCTGTGAGGTAAGGTTCGGACATCCTGATATCCCCACCAGCAGGTCGGCTGGAGATGTACGGTGTGTTATGAGCTGTGAGTTAAGATTCGGACACCCTGATATCCCCACTAACAGATCGGCTGGACATGTGGATCCACTGCTGGTTACCATTTTTAAAAATACCAAATTTGTGTCAAAATATTCTTTCACCATTTTCAACAAAAAATCCTGACCACAATATCTACACCACCACTCGCAGTGTATTTTTAATCGCTAGCTGTATGGTGTTTGAAAAAAATGAACCTCCGTTCCTTTCTATTGATACTAGTACATTATCCAGCTTTAAAGGGAAAGGAATGACGTTAGAATGCATAAAGATGAAGCATGTTAAGACACTCAAGTTTATTATCTGTGCAGCAGAAACAAAAAACGATTTTTATAGCAAATCATTCCTACACGGTTCTTGGAAAAAAACAGATTTAGCAAGTCACAAAAATCTGTTTTTTGGAAATAGGTCTACATTTTATAAAAAGTCCATATTAACAATATCTTCATTTACACGATTAAATAACAGAATTAGACATGGAACTGCAATAAACACATCATTCATTCAAACTGCCTTCAGCTACAGACTTCGTCCTGTTCTCGATACTCGTCTTCTTTGCACCCTTGAAATATGTTATGACAAAATATACTGAATGCTCGCGGTTAGCTCTCTCTTTTGTTTCAGGGAAAACAATCGACCAATCGCAAGGTGATAACTGTTCTTTGAAGATTGCAGATAAGCTTCACCCAACTTCAAAGCCCTATTTTGCCGTTACGCTACCGTGCGATTCCTTTGATCTTCATAAAAGACACCAAATAAGTCTACTTGTATCATCTGCAAGTTGTTACCTAATTAGCCTTCGATTTTATCTTGGCACATATTCTAAGGTGCAGAGAGAATGTATCGCAAAAGCAAAACTGTTGGGTTTTTGAAAATAGGACTTTGCTATCACGGATGTAATAGACAGGGAAAAACTCCTGTTACACAAAACTGCAACCTTTGTACCACCTTTGAACGACCTAAGTTACCATTCGGCCTCCTTTGAGCCTCCAACGGCGACCGTGCTAGTTTTATGGTCGCACATGTGTAAAGGGGGTTTAGGACACAAGGACTCAAGTATAATAGAAACATGATGTGGGACTGTTGTGCATTCATGCTCGTAAAATGGTGTAAAAGTACACAATTTGTATTTAAAATCAATGTTGTGAAATTAAGTTTATAAAACGAAGAGGTTTGATAGAGAGCCCAAGGCGTGTTTATAAATATGTGTATATATATATTCCTTAATTGTAGTCACTTTAAAAACAATATTTCATTGGAGTACAAATTGAATTAAAAATCGGGATTCGAGAACTCGGTCATATTTCAATGAAAAGCATGAGGAACGGTGGTATACAATGTTGAAAAGTCAGCAACGTAAAAAAGTGCTTCACGAAGACGGCCGGTGTTCGATCCCCGATAGGTCATGAACAGATATGTGGTCACCTGTCCGACTACACGAGTTTTATCCGGGTTCTCCATTTTGTTCCCACATTCTCACATTAAGACCCCCTTATCAGGGCGAACAAGAGTGTGTATATAGGTTGATAGACATTTTTCATAATACTTTTTAAAAATGAAGTTCATTTTATAGTGATAATAGAAGTATTTCAAGATGGAAATCTAAGGATCTCCAGCAGCTTTTTAGAATATTTTAATAATCAATATCAAGAAGTGAAATGGAAATGATCATGAAGTCTTTTGCTTACATTAACAAGCACAACGCAATATGAAAATAATCAAAAGTGAGTAATATAATTATATAGATGTAGGGTACGCGGTGTGATACCTATTCAGAGTTAATTAATATATTGATCTGGCAAACATAATCGTTGGTGCTTGTTGAGGTACATACTACTTGATGTAGGTATACAGTGTGCATAATCCTTCTGGCTGACTGTATTCCCAATGAGTAGGTTGAACTTGTTGAAGCTGTATAAGTATCTAACTACTTTCAAAAATAATCGTTTCACTTATACAAACACACTCTCTCCTCGAGCGTCTCTTTCACGCATTGAAATGATTTTTTTATGAAAATGTTATCAATGACCTAGTTCAGTAAGTGAAACAAATTATTATTTGTGATGAAAATGTCCTTTAAAATCAAATAGAAAAATATACGCCGAGTCCTGCCGACATGGACTATGAGTTATAACGTGGGATCGAGACTTAAATCTTCATTATCGATTACATAACTACGAAGTTTATATAAATAGTAACACCTCGGTATAATGCCGTTCATTCCATTTTCCAATGGCTTATCGCCAACACATTTCAATGTTCTCTTTTTTTAAAGGATTGCTTTGTCTGTTTCCCTCAATTTATTGCCAAACACTTGTATGATGCCTCACTTTCTCTGGAGACATTATAGTAAAGTATTCTGAGACATGAACTGGATACGTATATAGTTTCTTTCCGGATTCTGCCATATTCATGTAAGTCCATTATTTCAATGTAACATGTCCTGAAAAGGAAGTTAAGGGGGTGCAGTGGAGAGCGCGCTTGTCTATCACAAGGAAGACCGGAGTTCGACTCGGACATGATCAAATGTAAGTTTGTCAATAGTTTTTACACACACATGACAATACAAAGCACTGTTGGTCAATAAACAACATACAGGCATTGCTGTACTAACATATTATGTTCGTCAATGTTTAATACAGACGTGACAATACTGCGTTTGTTCGTATATAACCCTCAAACAGGTATGAGAATAACCTTGAATGTGATACAACACAAATCAATTGTTCAGTTTTTTTGGTAAATGTTTGAGTTCGGTGTTGTAGCTGGCTGTGTCGTGCTATATGTGAGAAAACTGATCGCTACCTGTCTCTGTCTAATAGTACAGAGCACAGTAAGGGAGCCAGGGTTTACGTTGGGCCCGCGTATTTAAATAGTAACAAACACAGCTTTGTAACGGGTGACTAGTTTTGATTGGAATATATCGACATAAACTCGTCTGTGGTAGCGACACGGGTAGAACAGGTACACATTAACTTACATGTAAAAACAGGCTCTGTGGTGCAAGTTGTGGCTAATTATAGTTGTAAATTACATAACGCGAATATATATGAATATTACTGAGGGGTACACAATCAAACAGCGATCGGGGGACGCTGTATAACACTCGGATTCCAGGTGAAGGATATAATACAGGTGTGTGAGTCAATGTGACTGATACAATTCCAAAGATGTTGTGATAAAAAGAAGCGTTTCTTGAGATGAGTGTTGATTCGCCAAAGGATATAATGAAGTGTATTACATAAATCCAGCTAGTGTTGCAGGATTTATTCAAAGACTTCATTACAAAATAAAATTCGTACAGCAACAAAAGTCTAATGTCATTGTTAATGACCAAAGGGTTTTGTAATTGTGCGAAACAAATCGCGCTAATGGCGGTTGTGAATCTAGTTAATGCATTGTCGTCATCACAGTTGCGATAAAAATAACAAGAGTGTTTCAATAAGGAACAACAGAGACGGAGGATATTGAAGGCAGTAATGCAACAGAGAAGTTGAAGATAAAAAAAAACAACGCTCATGGCCGCCGGGAACAAACGATCACTTCGGCCAGCAGCAGTGGCTCTTCAAGGTAAGGTTAAATCTAAGACAGTGAATGTTCCAAACCTCTAGGATTGTTTTGTCATGCCAAGTACGTAAGCTATAACTGTGCTGAATTAATGGATAAAACAATGTTTGAATTAAAACTTCAATATGATTAAATTATGATATTTAAAATACCATTCGAGAAATCTATATTCGGGAAGAGATAGCGAGTTTAAGTTTCCCATTAATATTAATAAGGATACAAGTACGCCAAGAACAAACGAAGGAAGCGTCCTTTTATAAAATACAAGCCCTTGCAAAATTATCATTGGAAACACAGTTATGAAATGAATTATTCACGACGATTTGTTTTATCGACTAGTTCCTATTTAAATGTCTCATTTTAACATTTTTAGTTCCATTCACAGTTCTGATAAAACATACCCCTAGGTTGCTTGGTAGCGCATCAGGGGGATATGTTTGAATTCGGAATGGAAATGTGTTATGTACTTTCATATACATGTGTGTTTCAAGCATACATTTCAATCTTTTATTTACGTTCCAAACAACAAAATATGTGCAGCTTAATCTTTCTTTGTAAATGTACCTGGTTCCTGAAATATTGTAAACAAATAGTTTCAGAAAACAGCGAAACAATTCGGTTTCGTCTATGGGTACTGATCTCACCTGAAGATAAAAGCTAGTTTGAAACCATTCGTGAATTCCTGCTACAGTTGGAATGAGACGGCAGGATATAATTGGTCATTGATAACTATTGAAACAAATAAAGAGTTGTTGTAATGAGTAAATAACTATATCTTTCAGTTTGTATATTTATTTAAATCTTGACAATAAAGTAAATATAACAATATATATTTCATTTTCAAATAATTTTCATAAATATAAATTTTTAAAAACACGTTTGTGATTAAGATTATAAGTCAATGCGTTTTTGTGTTTTCCAGCCTTTGTGCGCTAAGATTAAAAATCGATCCCATATGAAATAAAGCAGATTGAATAAATTGTTTTCACATTAAATAAGAAGATTAGAAAACACTCATTTTGTCAAAAAAAATGTTGATATTTGGGACAATCGGCAATTTGAGATTTATTTTTGTTTTGTTTTTGCTTTTTTTTTTATATTTTCCAAAATTTGATGAAATAAACATATATATATATACATACAATGTACATGGGCTTCTATAATCGCCTTTAAATAATGTACATACTGTGATATTTTCACATATTAATTTCAAACTTTTACACACTGATCAGTACATGTACATCTTTCATTCGCTAACGATAAATGTATTATATTACAGGGAAAAAAACATTCGATCAAGTATCAATATTCGTCATACATATATATTAACAAATAAGTATACATTCACATGTTTGATATAAAAATAAACTTCCGGATATTCTTGTCCTTACTCTATTCTTATTATTATTGTCAAAAACTGTTGAATCATTCGTATCTTGCCTCGACCATCACTGTCGAAACAAACATACATAATTATATGGAGCCAATTTTAACCCAGCTGTGGGTATTTATTTAAAAGTGAACAACACATGTAATGACTTTAATTGACAATACTTACAATTAATTTACATCCAAACTCGAATCTGTCATTCAGAGTCACTACTGAAGTGATACGTCCATGATAATGTCATAATTATTATATTTTTATATATTTCAATGGTACTGAGCTAACAACAGAGGATTTTCCAGTCTCATAGTCAGAATAAAATCTGTGTATCTATGTAGTAAAATTAACGTATACAAATATATTACTAAATATAGTAATTATACTATTCATCAAGGCAGTGACAAATCTTGATGGGTGTCACGCTATCAAAATATATGACACCGTGTTAATTGTTGTGCAATTATGTAAATTGTTGAAATATTTAGAATTAAAACAAGAAAGAATGCACATATTTATATCCAACGTGGTTTCAATATTTGAGCGTTAGATCTAACCATTTCCCTTTCACTAACAAGGGATGATGCTATTTTTAAAAATTCTTTTAATTCAGTAACACATACTGTATTATAAATATTTTACAATATACACATATTCTCGTTCGTAAATATATGCCTATTATACAACTATTAAATACAGGTATCACTGTTGGTAGATAGTACTTCACTGTGAGCAACAGTGATCTTATTTTGAGCGCCAGTGATCTAATTGTGAGCGCCATTGATCTAATTGTGAGCGCCAGTGATCTAATTGTGAGTGCCAGTGATCTAATTGTGAGCGCCAGTGATATAATTGTGAGCGCCAGTGATATAATTGTGAACAAAAGTGATATAATTGTGAACAACAGTGATATAATTGTGAACGCCAGTGATATAATTGTGAACGCCAGTGATGTAATTGTGAGCAATAGTGATCTAAGTGTGAACAAAAGTGATCTAATTGTGAACACCAGTGATATAATTGTGAGCAACAGTGATATAATTGTGAGCAACAGTGATATAATTGTGAGCAACATTGATATAATTGTGAACAACAGTGATATAATTGTGAGCAACAGTGATATAATTGTGAGCACCAGTGATATAATTGTGAGCAACAGTGATATAATTGTGAGCACCAGTGATCTAATTGTCGAATTACTGACATGATAGGCAGATTTTCCACAATTTCTTTATAGCGTTTCTAAACAAGGATTCCGGGAAACATTCGCTCTTCACTGACAAATTCAATATTTGTCCAGCGTTATACAATATGTCTGGACATGGTAAAATAGGAAATATCGTTTGATGAGACATAGTTAGATGTGAGGTATTATATTATTTAACATATCTCTGTTGTGTTGATATTGATGAGACATAGTTAGATGTGAGGTATTATATTATTTAACACATGTCTGTTGTGTTGATATTGATGAGACATAGTTAGATGTGAAGTGTTATATTATTCAACATATCTCTGTTGTGTTGATAGTGCGGGTATACCAATGTAACCTACTATACAGAGGTAGAACGAAACTAAAATAATAATCGTAAGTACAACCAAGTCACACATGATTAAAAAGGGGAAACAATCATTTCCTTATGTCATGGATTAGATGAGATTTTCAAAGAGATTTAACAATGTGACATTTCATGACAAATAAGCATTATGTTGTAAGTTGAGATGATTTAACGACAGGCCTTAAAGACAGGAAATCATCTCCCGCCGTTTAATGTTTCTGAGTCACGGACAAAACAAAGTCGGTCTTAATCAGGAACAAAGATCAATGACTCCATTACTGCACGTGTATTGTCAACACGTGCATCATCATATCACGTGCATTTTCAATATATATATAAACGTGCATTGTTGTATTTGTATCGTAATTTGTCATTGGTCGAAATCTAAATAACAATATACAATTATAGCATATTGATGAGGTCGATACATGGTTATATCAACCTAAAAATCAATATCGACCGAGGACGAAGTTGGTATGATATATCTTTTACCTGCAACAAATGTTTATAAAAAATAAATCGCATTTGAATAGTATGGTGTGTCAATGAAATGGCGGATATCACAATAGTTTTAACTAGTGACGTGTGTGTAATGAACAATATACATATCCACCATATGTCTTAAATGGAAACTACACATTCATCTCTATATTTATAACCCCGGTCTAATCTAGTCTCATTTATTTGATAGTTTGAGGCATCTGTCTAGAATTTCTCTGATTGTGCATATTTTAGTATTTTAGAGTTTAAAAAATATCTTATGGAGGTTCTGTTGAAATTTCCTAATTAATAATAATAATAATGATATACAACATTTGATATAGCGCACTATCTAGCTAACCTAAGCCACTCTAAAGCGCTTTACAGTACATAGATATATACAATTTAATACAATGAATACAATTAGCATATACAGTAATCAAAACAATTTTGAGGAATTCGCAGAACTACCTTACCAGGCGCTTACTACTAGTCCTATGCCACCTAGCTAATATCCCCCTATGTGTGTATGCCAGCGTGTGTGCTAGAGATGTAATGTAATAAAACATTTTGCGCAGACCAATAACATACTTGGTACTAATTACATGTATTATAGATTTTGGTATCCTATTTATATGGACATTTAATAAAACTCAACATTTCTTTGAGCAAATACGGTACAAAACGGCAATACATGTGTTAAGAAAGTGAACAACATAAAAGCTTACAACCTCGATGCCGTCCGTTATATACGATGAGTGTAGGGTACATTTCTATAGAATTCCTTGCGTAGGTGGCGTAAGGTAAAGTTAAGCCCGAACCAAAACACCGAATAACAGGATTTACCCTGTCAGAAATTAGAACGATTCGCATTAACATGGCCGTTGGTATATTTTAAAGGGGCTAACAAACCAACCTAAAAATAGATCAGTCATTTTGATTAAGCTCCGCCAGGGACGAACTGATATGATCCAACTAATTCATTGATTTCCGATAGAAGAACTGGGATTGCTATAATGTGTGTTTCATTCATTACATACCCAAAATAACGTTATATTAACTACATCACGGGTAAAGGGTTGCAGTTTATATGAGTGTATAATACATGATATCAATAGAATGTATTAAATGTAAGAAAAGAGGATACATAACCCTACCCAAGGGTGTAGTTTTTTGTTTGCATCGAGCCATTCCGGTGTCCTGCCACTGAGTTCTACACGTAAGTGTGGAGGTTTAACGATCTCTACTAGCATCATGATTGACGCTCTCTGTTTTGATTTGATAAAGGTGACATGTAATAAGGTATTGTTCTCTGAACGGCATTATCCTGGTCGTGTTTCCTTGTGTGAACAACACTTTCCGAAGGGCTAGGTGTTTCTCTGTCCCTCAAGTATACGTTTAAGTGCAGAGTTTTGCATACTGATTGACGCTATTGTTTATTCCGACAACTTTGACTTGTAATTCGTACATAGTCTCTTATTAACAGCATTATAACATTGCATATCTTGGTCATTTCCGGAAAGACAATTGTTTTCTGACTGCCATTTTTACACTTAAGGGTGGAGTGTTAATCACCTTTACTTGCATAATGAACACTCTTGTTTTAATTTGATAACGTTGGCTTGTAATAAGCCCATAGTCTCCTAACAATGGTATTATACGAGTGTATAACCTCTACTTGCATAATGATTGGCACGCTTTGTTTTGATTTGATATAGGTAATATTTAATAAATGATTGTCCTCTAAACGGCATAATAAGAGTGTATATGTTGGTCTGATGGTCTTATATCCTTGTGTGTACCAGGTTTTCCGAAAATACACTTAAGTGAAGATTTTTGCATAATGATTGACGCTAGTTGTTCTTATTTGATAAAGGTGACTTGTAATAAATGATTTTTCTCCTTACGGCATATTAAGACTTGCATTGTATATCTTGGTCTTATTTCTTGTGCGAACAGGTTTTCCGAAAAGCAAATTGTTTTCTGTACCACTCGTTCTAACCAACATAATATTTCCTGTCAAATGCATGGACATAGATTTCGCCCACAATAACATAACACCATATGGAGGACCTACAGCCAATGATGACCGTAAAAAATCATATCCATTGAACACTTACTACCTTAGTCCTCCTCGTCCCGTATGGGACATAACACAGCAACAATGCGTCTCCATTTGTGCCTGTCGTTGGCAGTGTGTTGTGCCTCGCCCCATGAAAGCCCAATCTCATTCAATTCCTGTGTGATGGTGCGTCTCAATGTTGTCTTTGGACGCCCATGCTATCTTTTCCCAGGTGGTGTCCATTTCAGTGCAATTTTGGTGGGTCGGGACTGATCCATTCTGAGGACGTGGCCTAGCCACCTCATTCGGCGCCGCTTGATTGAAAACAATCATAATTAAAGTTGATACAATAAAACACTTATCCGTAGATAGCATTATCCCATCAAATATATCATTCATACTAGATAAAAAATAACCCATGACAATTCCGTTTATAAATGTGTGTAATCTATGAGAATTAAGGATTTAAAGAGAACGCAGTCATGTTTGACAATGTTTAACACCTACTTAACAAAAGTCCAGGGTGGGATACTGTGGCTGGAGCTCTGGGTTCCTGTGGAAAGCTATATATGGGCAACATCACGGTCACCATTGCCGTTTAACCTATATCTTACAAATAAAAAGTCCTTATCGTCGAAAAATGAGCAAAAGCTTCGAAACTGATCGACACAGGAAAACAAGAAATGCTTAAGAGTTATGGAAAGCGCCCAGTGAATAGGTGCAGCATTGCTAATATGGACGGTAAGTTCTATGGAAGATTACTTCCTAAATGAAGTACATTTGCTTATATCTATAGAAGTTGTTTAAATCGATGATGAGTACTTCGTGGTTAGGTAGAGAAAATTGATTTTCCTATGAGTTGATCTGGGGACAGATTCATTAATCCAGCCGAAATACCATACACACTTCAATTGGGGGCAGATTTCCTCGTTCGTCCTAAAAACTGTCCCTTTATTCCAGCCTTTTCACCAGACTGACAGTAAATTTAGATACACATATCCTTGTTTCTCTAGAGAATTGTCTTAGTAAAGGGGCTGATTTCCATGTTTTTGTCTCCGCAAGTGTTCAAGCAATCAAACCGATTCTCTAACCAGCAAGAGGAATTGTGTGGGGTGGTTTGGTTTTATTTGGTTTAACGTCCTAACTACAGCTGAGGTCATTTACGGACGTGCCGGCTCCATGTGTGTTGTGTATGTGTACTTGCTGTGGTTTTTTTTAAGATTTTAATGCTTCTCATGTAGTCTGTCTCTGACCTCTTTTACTTGGTAATCGCGATGAAAGAAACTCGACAGTTTTCCGGAATTTGACCTTTGGTTGGGTTCTCACGTCTTCACCTCACACACACTATTAAGGTAATACCAGGCCTACTGTCACAGGAGAGACGTCATATTAAAGAGGAAGGGGCGTTATATTGTAAAACTCCTAACTGAAAATATATGTCGTCGACCCCATTTATTTACTTAGCCTCCACGTATACTTTAGTATAGGAGAACACCGGGTGCTTGTTCTGCATACAAAGCGTCGTCACCATCACTGTCGTTTAGATAGTCCAGGCCGTAACAGTCTACTCATCCCTGTAGAGATAACGCCTCCCTTATGGGATCGTGTTCACATTGGAAGGTGTGTCCTGTTGCCTCACCTGTAAGCTTGGACACGTGCGTGAGATTTAAAACTGCTCGTGGTTGTTCGTAAACATCTTTCTGTTGACCTGAAGCATTATACACGAGCATCAAATTATTTATTATTTATTTCATTGTAGATTTGTTTTCTTGCAACATTTCTTTGATATAAATTATGTAAATATATTCCGCAGATACAACAAATCGATTTTAACTTTTAACTTTTACAGAATCAATGTTTACTGTATCTATATATGTTTACATTAAAAGCCATAACGAATCTGTATTAACTTTCGCCTCGTACGAACAATCTCCATTGCTGACATTTCTACGTTGATGACTGTGGACTTCGCGCAATGTCCAGTAATGAGCAAAATAACATGTTTTCATGTATAACTTAACGATAAAGATATGGTCTTAACACGGCAGTCTTTGGGTGGTACACGGCGACAGTTGGCCCAGACACAGTATGTTATAGTATGACAATGAGGACAACAGAGCCCATTTGTTACAAACATTGTTAACTTAATGGTCGTTCACGCACATATAGATGTTTTTTGAGAAATAATATTTATTTCAAGCATTTCTATTTCTTCAAAATTAACTTTAAAACTCTATGCATAACGTTTTAGCTTTTAATTTAATTCTGTTTTGAAAATAAAAAGTTGCTTTTGAGCTGATCTTACTTATCAATTAAGCCCTGCTATTTTGGATAGTTTATGTCCACTAATCAGAAAACGCAGAAAAAATACACGGATGTTGCGGACCAAAATAAGTCACCTCTTCCGGACAGCAGATAGATTTATTTGTTAGATTTTTTTCTTTTTCGTCGAGGACATTTCCTGTTGTTAACTTAAAGTAAACCATATTTATTGTGTCACAGTTCAGACATGATTCGTATAAATCATATCAATAAAGATGAATGTTTATGAGACTTGTGTCGGAGAGTAGAGCGCCTGGAGTAAAGAGGTGTCACTGTATAATGGTCACATTACTGAGTCAATATACGTTAAATGTTACAGTGGAGAACGTTACCAGTCATCATATATTATATATATGTTGACTCTCACTGAACGAGGGTATTTAACAGAGACACACATCCATTGATTGTGTCCCGCACGACTCTGACCTTTAATGTTACTGACGTCATCGAAGAAAAATCTGTAAATAGCTCTCAAACAATTAAGACTAATTTGCATATTCAAACCTTCCCAAATGATGTATTTAAAAGGATTTGTATTTATCCCAATACAAACTAACGTTCACTGTTTCATTCCTTTTTTGTAAGGAAGAAGACCATTATGACCGACAATTCTCTATGTTTTATACACTGAGGGAGTTTGTCAATGAAGTCCGTCACAGATGACTGCACATATGTGTAATACAGTATGTAGTGTATATATATAGACGCACACACACACATAGACAGTCGACATTCACACATAGATATACGTAGGGTTCTCTTTCTTTATTGTTAATATCTTCAACCCTTCGGAACGCCATTGGCTATATTCATTAAGGCTACACATAAGACAGAATCGGGTGTCGCAATACCCTTCACGGTTCGCTAGCCGTTCGTGGTGTCTCGGTAGTGTAAACATAGGTCCATTGAGCGGCCATATTGGAAAGAAAATAAGAAATTCTTACCTTAAAACACTCTCAGTTGGTCTTACTTGTCTATGGTCATTGTCAATAGGTATATGACAGCGCGTGGCATCTCTTGGTCAGATCTGACTTCTGTCCGGAGACATGTAAATCACGGGACTTGGAGAATAGGTGCCAGGTGAACACATACCTGTACACTATTGATATAGGCGGTGTTTGATATCGATGAAGTACCTAGGAGAACATTAGTGTTATATTTGTGATTCGGTGTGGAGTGATGGTTTCTATGATGGATATTTATCTAACAAGTTGTGTTCGTGTGTAGAGCTGTGTCATAATGACTTACCGTGGTGAGTAAATAATACATTGTTTATTATATATCACACCCAGTGCTGAGCTTATTTTATATTTACACAGGGACTGTAAATACACTAGGGGTCGCATCAAAACACACCATACAAAACATATACCAATGGTGACCTTATAGCGACTCGGATGACTCACTTTTAATATTCTTTAATAAGATACCATATACGTACCATATATATGTTACTGTCAAGTCAACTTATACGTTTAGCAAGCCCACTCTCCTCTGATATATAACCACGTGTTTATATCAAGTACAGTAAAACCTCGATATATTGTCCATTGTTTCATTTGCCACCTCGTTTACTGCCAAACATGATTCAATGTCCATTTTTTCTGGTTTTCTTAAGAATGAATTTCCTTTTACTTTTCCCTCTATTTATCGCCAAACCCCTTTTTATTGACAATATTCGTCAGGGTAAATGGTGGCAGTATAATGAGATATGACTATATAAAATACTTCACACACACCTTTTTCATATTCAAGCAAATTCTGTCAACTTGAAATAATTTTGTTTTTTTAAATTTATGTATACAAACACGGTCGACAAATAAAGGGTGTACAGACGAAATGTATATAACATAATTTTCTGAAAGGTAAACATATTTGCTTATACCTTACGGGCGAATAATTCAGATAGTCAAAACTCAATGTAAACAATCGGGATATATAATCTTCATTTGTATGTTAGACATAAAATACAAACTTTTCCCACGCCAATATTTAGAAGAAGTGAAATTTGAATTCTGGGAACTAAATTATTTGATTATGTTGAAGTGTGTGTCGACACCTCTGACGTAGTAGGGATGATCCCATCAACAAAGTAAATGTCATGTTGATCATTGATACAATGTGTTGTGTTTTTATAATAGCACGTACACACATGCACGCATACACAACACACGTGGAGGCACGTCCCTAAATGACCTAAGCTGTTAATAGGACGTTAAACAAAATACACGTGAGAGTGTTTACTTTCTGGGCTGGTAGAATCACCCATTGGTGCCCCCTGCTGTGAGATCATTATGATGTAATCGAGCAGACGATCTAGACTGTTCTGTACGACTTAAAGATCCTCTTCTGATTATAAATCACACGCGTTCGCCATCATACTCATCTTCTCTACCTCCACGACAAGCCGTTATGACGTTGTCTACGTTAATTCCAACATAAGTCCACCTTACCCCTTTTATTCAAAGCCAATCATACCCAACCCAAAAATGTAACGACCCCTTTTATTCCAGGACAACCATACCGAACCTTCAATGTAACGACACCTTTTATTCCAAGCCAATCATACCCAACCCAAAAATGTAACGACCCCTTTTATTCCAGGTCAACCATGCCGAACCTTATTTGTAACAACTCCTTTTATTCCAGGTCAAAGATAGCTAACTTTATATGTAACTGTCACGTCCATATCCACTCCTTCCGTACCTCAACTCAAGTTGTAATAACCAGGTCTATATCCATGTCAACCTTATTCCAACCCATGGTATGACGACCCCTTTATATCAACGGCAACCTTACCACACCTAAAAGTGTAATAAACTCATTTATATTCAAGACTGTCATATCCCTCTAAAACATATTACGACCCTTCCATATGCAGTGCGACCCTTTCACCAACATAAGGTCTAACGACTCCTCTCAATATAACGACACTCTTTACCCCGCTTAAAGGTGTCACGATGCCTTATTATCCGAGACAGCGTAACCCCACATCAAGGTGTAACGATGCCTTATTATCCAAGACAACGTAACCCGACATCAAGGTGTAACGATGCCTTATTATCCGAAACAACGTAACCCCACATCAAGGTGTAACGATGTCTTATTATCCGAGACAACGTAACCCCACATCAAGGTGTAACGATGTCTTATTATCCGAGACAACGTAACCCCACATCAAGGTGTAACGATGCCTTATTATCCGAGACAACGTAACCCCACATCAAGGTGTAACGATGCCTTATTATCCGAGACAACGTAACCCCACATCAAGGTGTAACGATGCCTTATTATCCGAGACAACGTAACCCCACATCAAGGTGTAACGATGCCTTATTATCCGAGACAACGTAACCCCACATCAAGGTGTAACGATGCCTTATTATCCGAGACAACGTAACCCCACATCAAGGTGTAACGATGCCTTATTATCCGAGACAACGTAACCCCACATCAAGGTGTAACGATGCCTTATTATCCGAGACAACGTAACCCCACATCAAGGTGTAACGATGTCTTATTATCCGAGACAACGTAACCCCACATCAAGGTGTAACGATGCCTTATTATCCGAGACAACGTAACCCCACATCAAGGTGTAACGATGCCTTATTATCCGAGACAACGTAACCCCACATCAAGGTGTAACGATGTCTTATTATCCGAGACAACGTAACCCCACATCAAGGTGTAACGATGCCTTATTATCCGAGACAACGTAACCCCACATCAAGGTGTAACGATGCCTTATTATCCGAGACAACGTAACCCCACATCAAGGTGTAACGATGCCTTATTATCCGAGACAACGTAACCCCACATCAAGGTGTAACGATGCCTTATTATCCGAGACAACGTAACCCCACATCAAGGTGTAACGATGCCTTATTATCCGAGACAACGTAACCCCACATCAAGGTGTAACGATGCCTTATTATCCGAGACAACGTAACCCCACATCAAGGTGTAACGATGTCTTATTATCCGAGACAACGTAACCCCACATCAAGGTGTAACGATGCCTTATTATCCGAGACAACGTAACCCCACATCAAGGTGTAACGATGCCTTATTATCCGAGACAACGTAACCCCACATCAAGGTGTAACGATGCCTTATTATCCGAGACAACGTAACCCCACATCAAGGTGTAACGATGCCTTATTATCCGAGACAACGTAACCCCACATCAAGGTGTAACGATGCCTTATTATCCGAGACAACGTAACCCCACATCAAGGTGTAACGATGCCTTATTATCCGAGACAACGTAACCCCACATCAAGGTGTAACGATGTCTTATTATCCGAGACAACGTAACCCCACATCAAGGTGTAACGATGCCTTATTATCCGAGACAACGTAACCCCACATCAAGGTGTAACGATGCCTTATTATCCGAGACAACGTAACCCCACATCAAGGTGTAACGATGCCTTATTATCCGAGACAACGTAACCCCACATCAAGGTGTAACGATGCCTTATTATCCGAGACAACGTAACCCCACATCAAGGTGTAACGATGCCTTATTATCCGAGACAACGTAACCCCACATCAAGGTGTAACGATGCCTTATTATCCGAGACAACGTAACCCCACATCAAGGTGTAACGATGCCTTATTATCCGAGACAACGTAACCCCACATCAAGGTGTAACGATGCCTTATTATCCAAGACAACGTAACCCCACATCAAGGTGTAACGATGCCTTATTATCCAAGACAACGTAACCCCACATCAAGGTGTAACGATGCCTTATTATCCAAGACAACGTAACCCCACATCAAGGTGTAACGATGCCTTATTATCCAAGACAACGTAACCCCACATCAAGGTGTAACGATGTCTTATTATCCGAGACAACGTAACCCCACATCAAGGTGTAACGATGTCTTATTATCCGAGACAACGTAATCCCACATCAAGTTGTAAAGATCTCTCTGTCCCCACTGTAGCATAACCCCACCTCAGGATGTAACGGCTTATCTATCTCCATGGCAACCATTACCTACAGAAAGGTGTTAGAGTTTTGACAATGATTCAAACACTTCCGTCGGGGGTCTCACCGAGACGCTTTGACCATTGCACATAAGTAATCGTGGAATCGTAAACATGTTTATGAAAAGAAATGCCATCTTCTCAGATATCCAAACCGGAAATACGATTTGGACCATTGCTGGTGTGCTAAAGATAATACCATTTCGTACATCTGAAATTACAGTAGTCAAACGATCAACTGGCTTTCGGTGACTAAATCAAGCACCTTTAAGGTCCTCACCATTTCTGTTTCTTTTTCTCTATAAAAGTCGTTAAGTTCATAATTTCATTAGATTCCCAAGGCAAGATTAGAATCTTTCTGAAGCTGCTTCTCCGAATGGAGTTATTAGAAGCTACATATACTGTATCTACTGTATATATATATATATATATATATATAACTCTTATCTAAAACGCCTGTGCAGCAAAAGGAAAAGTTATAAAGTAACGGAAAACTCCCATGCAATTATCGAAATTAGCACTTATTTTTACCATGATGTTACTGATATAGGTCAATTCGCTCATCTTATTGACCTGTGAACTTACTAAATAGGTTATACAATGCAATGCGATGGTTTTTACGCCCCGTCAATAAAGCAAGGTCATACAGGGCCACAATGTAGTCTGAAAGTCCTCTAACAATAAAAGGCCATACAGCACACACACGGCAGTCGTAACGGAACATGTACACCGTAAGGCCTTACAGCGCATAAACTAAGATCTTTATTTCCGTCAACAAAGTTAAATCATGCAGGGACAGCCGGCATTAAATCAGTCCATCAGCACAATAGGGTGACACAGGGCCATACGGTAGTCAGCATGTACATACGATAGTCTTAAAGGTCCATCAACACAAAAAGGTCATACAGGGCTACACAGTAGTTTACTGGTCCATCAACACAAAAAGGTCATACAGGGCTACACAGTAGTCTTAACGGCCCACCAACACAATAAGGTCATACAGGGCCACACAGTAGTCTTAACGGCCTATTAACTCATTAAGGTCATAAATACAGGGCCACGCAGTAGTCTTAACGGACCATCATCTAAGTAAAGTCATACAGTCTTAACGGTCCTTTAATATTCGACTAGGTTGACACAGAGGTAATACATGACCATATCCCATTACGGCCATAAATCTCCAGAAGGTGCTATAGTAGTAGTAACGGCCAGTCAATAACTTAACGTCATACCGAGCCATTTGGTAGTAATAACGACACTATGCTTATCTGCCCTTCAGCAGAGTAGGAAGATCGTAGTTTTGACGTCCCGTACATATAAGGTCACATGACACAGTTAATTAACATCAGAGACCATACACTGCAGGCCAAATCATCTAAACAGGTCAAACGAGGTCACATAGCATGTCCGTTTCCTGAAACTTGCCGATTTCTTTGAACTTACTGAACGTATCAATGCGACGTTTCTACGTAACATCTTATTGTGTATTCGTCAAGAGGTGACCGTTTTTAGCATTACATTTTGTATAACTAAGATGAAGAAAATACGTGGTTTGTTTATTATAGATGGGAATCGCGATAAAATGTAATCGTGATGAGAAATTTAGAGACGTCCCTTTAAATGTGTATTACTATAAAACGTTACTAAATTATCATGTTTTGAAATATGATGAAATATGATATTTTTCGTATATATTTCTCCAACTTCCAATATCCATAGGTTAAAAGATCTTGTTCTTAATACATGTATATGTATACAGAGAGGACCTATATAAATCCTGTACTGGTACTAACTATAAGTAACTCTAAGTAACTAAAGCGGCGAGGGTTCGATTCCCCGGCCGGGCGTGAAAATGTGTGAACTCCGGTTCCGTCCCACGTTGAGATCCCCCCCCTCCCCTCCCCGCGCTAACATTCTTGCCAACAAGAGTGATTAATATAAATGAAAATATGTTGTTTCATAAAATAATCAAAGTTGATATTGTATTTCTAGTACATTATGATATATTACTTAAATTATAACATGATATATTATTTCTAGTACAAAATGATATATCACTTAAATTATAACATGATATTGTATGTCTAGTACATTATGATACTGTATATACATGTAACTTGACTTATAACATGGTATTGTATTTCTAGTACAAAATGATATATTATTTATATTACAACATGATATTGTATTTCTAGTACATTATGATATATTACTTGAGTTATAACCTGGTATTGTATTTCTAGTACATTATGATATATTACTTGAGTTATAGCATGATATTGTATTTCTAGTACATTATGATGTCTTACTTATATTGTAACATGATTTTGTATTTCTGGTACATTATGATAAATTACTTATATTATGACATGATATTGTATTTCTACTACATTATGATGTATACACGTAACCTGAATTATAACATTATGTTGTATTTCTGGTACATTATGATATATAATTTAAATTAAAACATGATATGGTATTTCTAGTGCATTATGATACATATATGTAACTTAACTTATAACAGGATATTATATTTCTGGTACATTATGATATATTACTTAAATTATAACATGATGTTGTATTTCTGGTACATTATGATATATAACTTAAATTATAACATGATATTGTATTTCTAGTGCATTATGATACATATATGTAACTTAACTTATAACATGATATTGTATTTCTAGTACATTATGATGTATACATGTAACTTAAATTAAAAAGTATTTAATAAAAAATAAATAAAAAAATAAATAAAAAAAAACATATGTTGTTTCATAAAATAAACAAAGTTCATATCCTATAGCGATAATATATCCTGTACTATCCTGTACTGGACATATATATATATATATATATCTCACAAGAGTGTAAACAGTAAAACGAATACCGTAGATGTTATTGTGCTAAACCCCTGTGAAACATGTACAGTAAGTAGTTAGGGTTCTGTTACAGTACACGTGGTCTCGTTACTGGGATGATGGATGGGTGTTTTCAATTGACTATGTACTGGTCAATTGTCCAGTTTAGGGTCAATATAGCGTCCGATGAGTGAAACGAACATAAGTTCGTTCTACGTGTCATGTAATCATCAACGTCAAGCATAAAAACATATGTTATTGAGATATTTCACTTTATTACATTAAAACCGGCCAGAAAACACGTAAAAAAACCCAACAAAATGACGACAACACACAACAACAAAACACGTCACAAAACAAGACAACAACAAAACGACAACCAAAACACAACAATAACACAACACCAAAACACACCAACAAAAACACAACAACAACATGACAACAACACACAACAACAAAACCCGTCACAAAACACGACAACAAAAATGACGACAAAACACAACAACAAAACACGACAACAAAAATGACGACAAAACACAATAACAAAACCCGTCACAAAACACGAAAAAAACCACAACAACAAAAACTTGCATTTGACATAAGTAGTGTCACATATTTCAGAAGTAATTAAATGAATTTATTTCCAAAACTGGCTCTTGCTCACAAAACCAACCAACAACGAGCCTCTGATATCAAATCAAGATATATTGTTTATACACAAAGTATTGTATCACTCTTCTGGTATGTTCATATTGACATAAGTATATATTTGACTTGCATGATTAAATACACGTAAAATGTTTAGTTATGTCCTTCTATTTCCTGCTAACTGTTTCAGTTTTGCAGATATTGCTTCGGTTATGACAAGTTTTTAACGTTATTCCTGGTACATTTTATATTTTCAAAAGACCAGAACAGTATGTATGTGTCGGGTAACATGGCTGAATAGGGTAGTTCGGTAGGGATATCTCTTATTTCGTTCCTTTTCTTATGTGGGGAAATTACCACACATAGTTATTCAGACAAGTTGTAATATATTTTCGTTAAATTTTTAGATCTTTTATATAATAATATAGGTTCAAAATTTGATTTTGGTACCTACCTATGAAGTAGAGAGGTGCCGTAAAGACGCTTACAATTTTCGGCGTGTTCGAATCAGACGTTCAAGTGCGTTCAATTGAAATAAAATTGTGAGGGTCGGAGGTAAAAACTGAGGTCAGTCGGGGTACCAGAAACATACAGACTTGTTTGTTTGCCTCAACAGTCTTTTAGCCTGTATTTCTTAATATCAATTACAAGCAAATGTTTAGTTTTGTTTTAATAAGATCCATGCATTTCATATTGTGATTGAGACCAATCTCCCTCCCTCAGCCATAGAGGGTTTTCAAGTCTATCAAATGTATTGGTGGTTTGGAAATTCTATATCCCGTCCCCCTACCTATATAATCACTGACTTGTTGTCTTCCCCGTCTCACCCAGCATTTTAGTAAAAATTGTCACTATCATCGCGCGTACAACAATACATGTATACAGCAAGCAATATAAGGAGCAATGTTTATCTCGTGTTAGATAGAATTAGGTAAAATACTTCATGTTTGTAAAATATCTTAAATAAGTGTCTTTTTTTTATATATATATACCTATATGTAAAATAATGTTTCACGGCATACCCCATATAGAATATTATATAAGAAGTATTATTCAATGTTTTTTTAATTGTTTTACAGCCCATGGAAAACTTTACTCATTTAGGGCCAAGTCTATAAAGTATTAAAGATATCTACATATTAAGATATTAAGTATATTTGATATAAACGTGACATTCAAATGTTATATAGTGTTTTATAGATCACGTAAAAATCTTACAAGAACACATTTTGAGAGATATTCGATGACAATTAGTGACGCCACGTTTTGCATTGACAAGACGTTAGACTGGTCAGGTGGCGCAGTGGATAGCGCTCTTGCCTTTTAACAAGGCGGCCGGGGTTCGATTCTCCGATCGGACGTGAAAAGGTATGGGGGTCACCTGCCCGACCACTTGGGTTTCCCCGGTAAGTCCTTTTTCCTCCCACATTAACACCCCGTGACCTTTCATCCTGGCCAAGAAGATTGCTTAATATAAGTTATAAAAACTTGTTTCATAATTGTTGGAAAATTAATAAGTTTATGTATCACGTCGACAGTAAGCGGCCATTTTGTATGCACGTCCTAGATAGATTGTGGAAGAAAACAACTAGTTAGCGAAGTAAAGGTCTCTCAGTAAGGACATATACCGTGTACACCGGCTTATCCTGTTCCGCACCGAACGCTTGTGTTCAGTACAAATGTCTGTGTGGAGATGAGAGTAAATGTTTAGTACAAATGTCTGTGTGGAGATGAGAGTAAATGTTTAGTACACATGTCTGTGTGGAGATGAGAGTAAATGTTTGTTACAAATGTCTGTGTGGAGATGAGAGTAAATGTTTGTTACAAATGTCTGTGTGGAGATGAGAGTAAATGTTTAGTACAAATGTCTGTGTGGAGATGAGAGTAAATGTTTGTTACAAATGTCTGTGTGGAGTTGAGAGTAAGGTTTGTTACAAATGTCTGTGTGGAGATGAGAGTAAATGTTTGTTACAAATGTCTGTGTGGAGTTGAGAGTAAGGTTTGTTACAAATGTCTGTGTGGAGATGAGAGTAAATGTTTAGTACAAATGTCTGTGTGGAGATGAGAGTAAATGTTTGTTACAAATGTCTGTGTGGAGTTGAGAGTAAGGTTTGTTACAAATGTCTGTGTGGAGATGAGAGTAAATGTTTAGTACAAATGTCTGTGTGGAGATGAGAGTAAATGTTTGTTACAAATGTCTGTGTGGAGTTGAGAGTAAGGTTTGTTACAAATGTCTGTGTGGAGATGAGAGTAAATGTTTAGTACACATGTCTGTGTGGAGATGAGAGTAAATGTTTGTTACAAATGTCTGTGTGGAGATGAGAGTAAATGTTTAGTACAAATGTCTGTGTGGAGATGAGAGTAAATGTTTGTTACAAATGTCTGTGTGGAGATGAGAGCAAGGTTTGTTACAAATGTCTGTGTGGAGATGAGAGTAAGGTTTGTTACAAATGTCTGTGTGGAGATGAGAGTAAATGTTTGTTAAGGTGTTGTAAACTATAATAACTATAGGAGACTGACTATAATAACTATAGGAGTTGTATCTGTCACTGTACCGCTATGTTAAGCTGTTGTAGACTGACTATAATAACTATAGGAGTGGTATCTGTCACTGTACCACTATGTTAAGCTGTTGTAGACTGACTATAATAACTATAGGAGTGGTATCTGTCACTATACCGCTATGTTAAGCTGTTGTAGATTGACTATAATAACTATAGGAGTGGAATATGTCACTGTATCGCTATGTGTAGGTGTGCTATATAGCCGTGAGCTAAATTATCAGTCTGGTGTTTAAAATTTAAAGCTTTTATCAAGTGAGATCCTGGTTAGTTTGTCAGTAGACGTAAGTATTTATGAACGGTTTTTGTCCGTGATTTAAGACGACTTTATGTTTATTTTTCATGTAAATACGTACAATTAAAACCCCAACATGTGTTGAGAATCATAACCAAAATGTTTGAGGCGGTAAATTTTCGAGTAGATAGAAATTCAATCTTTTTTTCCTTTTTTGAGTTTGTCAAGATGACGATGCTGAAGCTTATACATCATACATGTAGTAAACGTATGTGTGTATACTTGTGTAACTGATATGCGTTATGGAGCCCGCGGGCCAAAATATTGTAGTACAATTAATGTGCCGGACAGCCGATTGTGTTCATGGTCAGTAGTGGTCATCTCAAAAGGTAAAAAGGTAGGCTGTCATTCGTCTCAGGGATACGCTATCAACATGGACATCTCAAATCGCTTAATAATAGGTCTAATTCTCTTTTTAAATTCAGCGTTTTGTGAAAGGGTCAAGGTCATCGCAAAGGGAATATTGCCATTTATATATAATCGTGAAACAACAATCTGAAATTTTATTTCAAATTGAAAGAATATATAACGAGCACGGATTGTTAGACAGTCTCTCAAACAGTCAATGAGACGTTTTGGTATTCTTATTTCAGGTCAGGGAAACATGGGAGACAACATTTTTTTAAAAGTCATTTGGGAACGTCTCAAAAGGCTTGCTTGTTTATCGAGATAGGGGTCATCTCAACAGATTGAAAATCACAAAGTTTTACTATCTGCAAAGATCAAAACTGTTCAGTGTGATAAAAAGTCTTAATAAAGTTAAAAATAATATCAAAGGTTTGCAACATCAGCAAAGAACGATTCCTTGTGTATACGGTGTAGGTACGGTGCGAGATATTGTAGATATTTTAGTAAACGCATGCACCAAATTATTCCAGACATGATAAGCTTCCTTCTTTAATGCAAATGTTGAAAGCAATATTGTTGAGAAGTATTTAGAAATTTTGTAACTTCCTGTCTTATAGTGTTGATTTCATTTATTTACGTGCAACTTTAATCCGCCGTAGATCTCTTATCTAGCAACAAGTATGTTAAACTAAACGTGTTCTGACTGATGTATGTTATGTAATTATATGTAAGCTACACGGATACTCGTGGTGCTTGCTGGAGTTATTTCCCTTGAATTAACGAATATTTTCTAATTATGAACGTTTGAGTGTAACTGATGTACCTGTCGAATGTGTCCTCGTAAATTACTACAACTCACCGTTGTTGACGTCATACCATTAGTCTACGACTACTATTGACTACTAAAACTGCTAAAACAAGTTCAAACTATCTTCAGTGTTTTCTCCAGAAAGGGCAGGGATTGTGTACATACCCCCATACATTGCTATATTCTTCCTTTATCACACTACCAATGCCTTCCATCTTCATTAAACTAATAGAAAACACTGCCTTTAGTATCACATGTTTCTTGACGTCGAACACCTTCGTATAATAACAATTAAAAACATTTTAGTCTCATCGTAAATGACTATAAAACAAGTTGAAACTTCCTTTAGTATGACATGGTTTTTGACGTCGAACTCCGTTGTATAACAACGTTTTAAAAAATTAAGGAAAGTTTATGAAAATGTCATTTTGTCGTATTTCGAGTTTTCTAATGCTTAAACATTTGTGATCTCCAATAGCATGCGCACGCTACTTTGTGTAGGACGTTTTGATGGGAGATATCACTGATTATTCGCCAGATTAGCAGAAACCAATCGAAGTGGCAGGCGAATTGGTTTCATGTTAATCCCAAGACAATTTTTAATTTGTGTCTATGACAACCAGGTGTGGTATACCACGTGTAATTGACTGCTTTATATAGAATGTCGTATTTAATGGACCACAGAACTTCCGTCCAGGAAATATTACCATGTCCTATGCCTCTACATGTCTCTAGTGTAATGTGGTACATTTGTATTTCAGTTATGACTTCAAAACTGGTTTTATTATGACGTCAAAATCGTTCATTTAAGACGTTAATACCATGGCAACATGAATGACGTGATAGACTGTATCATGATGATGAAAGTCACTCGATTTATAGCTATGAAATAGAAACTTATTTAATATCCTGCAAGTCGCAATTATAACAAAGCACACGTTTTTCGTATCGATTTAATTTGTTGCATCACAAAAAGTTTTCTAGACTCGGTGATAATAAGAAACAAAAGCTTAATGCGTAGTAATGTTTAAAGCTGTATGTTTGTCTGCCTACCTGGCTAACACTGACGGACTGTAGGGCCTGAGTAAATACAGACCTGGAATATACCAGGCTGTTACGACCATTTAAAAGTTATAAATCCGTATGATTAATTATATAAGTTTAGCAGGAACAAAAAAATGCACGACCAGTTCTGGGTTCGAATCCGCGAGCCTTCGAAATTTAGACGGATGCTCTACCACTGGAGCTACCTGGTCGCCGACGATCGACACAGTCTAGTTCCACTGCATTAGTAAAATAAATCGCCGTTGTCCAAATTCTGAAAACATATCTGTTAAATCTTTACTTCTGAATGTTTATTTATTTCATGTTTCTATGTATAGTTCTTTTCTTATTGATGACCGCGTCTTCCTACATTATGACCTAAGATGAAGTAAGGAGGTGAATTCAAAAACAAACGGAAATATCTTTATCTGATGAAGAGTGGTTGTGTTTGTTACTGAGCACCACAGCTTAAGCAATCAAAAACATCATGTCTATACAGGTATATTAAGACAATTACTCGATTTAGTCCAAAACAAAATCTCGTGACTGAAAAATACGAAAATAACGATTGTTTGGTATATCCGAGTACTTTGTGAGTCACAATCATAAGAGGGTACATTGTAAAATCGGTGTGAACTGCACGCGGTATTGTGTAACAGGCCCAGATAACACTCCCACAGTGATGGTATATATATTTATAGATGGGTATGGTACCATTATAAGGATTAAGTATATCGTTATAAGCTGTATATCTCTAAAGGTGGGGCTGGGTTTGACCATTGCGTTCCCAATGTGATGTCATTTCTCATCTGAGGATAGTATTGAGACGACGGATTTTGTTTTTGTTTTTGTATTGTTTTACAGCCCATCGACAACTCAGGTCATATAGTGCCAAACACCTAGAACTAAAACAAACAAATACTCCAAACCTAAACGGAAATGTTGAAGTGCTTTAAGTACATAACAAAAATGAATGGCAAACGAAGTGGTTGTAAAACATGATATCACATCTTGTTGTACGATCATTTGAATGTAAATAATCCTGTGCTAATTACACAGAAATCGCCCCAAATAATGTTTTACTCGGGTTACGTGATACGAATATTACGTTTTTGTCTAAAATCGGCGCACCCGGTCATAAAATGTTTGACAGTAAATTGCTGGTGTCGATTATGTGCTAATTTAAGATCAACAAATATTATTGAATTATGCCATTTTTGTGGTATTTTACATAATGACTGTATAACACATACAGTAATCCATTGTACAAAAACTGAAAGTCTTAGAGACGATCTATGGTGTCTTATAAGTACGGCTTTTGATATAGAACTTGGCGTGTTCTTATCCTCTTTGTCTGATTATGATTTAATTCATGCATTACTAGGGGTAGCCTTCCCCACATATTAAGCTCAACTGATTATGTAACCATTGTACTGCATAATGCTATTTTTATTGGCAAAATGTTGCTGTTGTATCTAGCTAATTATTATTTTTTCTCTCTTATTTTGTGTGTGTTTATGTGTGGGTAAGCCTGAGAAGACCTTGTTGGTAGGGCTTTCCCCAACCCTTGGAAACCTCAGGATTCCCAGGCATTCTAATTATTTTGTATGATTTGCTGTTCTTTCTGTATTTACTAAACTAATTCAAGTTTCATTAACTTCTCTCTTCATCTCTGTAGTTAACTGATGTATTTATGTGCATGTAAGAATCAATTAATAATATTTGATTTGTATTTTGACTACACTGTATATTTTTGTAACTCTTCAATTTGGAGGAAATAAAGAAATAATAATAATCCTTGTAAACATGTTACCCAGCCCAATGACTGCCTGCAGTATTGGAGTGCAATTAGGCGAAATGTCCCATGAACTTTGACAGCTCACTTTACTTGATTCGGCTTTCTGAGGCTTAGTGAGTTGTTGTCAGCGGCTTAGAGTCGATAAACCGGTAATTAGCATTCTTTGCTTGACAAAGGAAACAAACGTTTTCGAAAGCTCGCAAAATAAGTTTTCAATTCCTGTTTGTGTTCAAAACAAACTTAGCATTTGTTATTCACACCGAACAGATGAATCCTATTTCGGTCATTATACCACTTTTCCCATACAAAAGGGAATCAAGAGGGCCGTAACTATATCAGTTTTCAACTTTCGTGTTCAACTGCCCGACCACGTGGATTTTCTGCGAGTACTACGGTTTCTTCCCACATTAAGAATCCGTCGCTCTAACATCCAGGCCAACAAAAGTGATTAATATAAGTTGTAATAACTTGTTTCATAATTATTGTAAAAGAAGTAAAGTTAAATATCAGTATACACACGATTGTGTTCTAGTGATTTTATTCTGAAGTTCTTTTCTACTTTCATTGACGTTGGAACTTTTGGTTTATAACTACTTACAAAGAATATCAGTGAAACACTTATTTACAATTCTAATGACTTCCCTTCGTTTACGGGTAGTAAATAGAAAAATCCAACGTAAAACTTCACACGTAAGAAGTAACTTATTAACTTCATTTGTAACTGTTTGTATGGTGCTGGTCTGGTATTATATTGTATGTAAACATTGTAAATACCTCACGTTTGAAACCGATGTGTTGCTAGACTCAATGCAATAGAGAACTTGAACTTGATGTAGACAAAAGTGCCAGGGGTTCACCTCTGATGTAACATTTATATTGACATAAGATCAAATGACAGCATCTGTTTTCAATGTTAAAATAACGTTATGGAAAAGTGACTGTGTACTGAATGATCTTTTGAGGCGACATGGGCAGTAGCGGTTTTTGGCTGATGTGGTGTTCTGAGCTAGCATTGGTCTTCTTGCCCCCTGTGTAACCCTTTTTCGTTTCTCTCATTGATATAGCACTATAAAGTCGGCATCAGATCCGCGCTATCACAAGGAGGCTTACAACCAACATACCCTGTCTCCACCGCGCACAGGCAATCATGCATACACTACACACACGGAGGCCCGTCCTTAAATGGCATTAGCTGTTAATTGGACGTTTAACGTTCCTTTCTGTAGCGACTTTCTAGGCACCTCTGGTCAGCCCGCTGTCAGAATAACATGACTAGGTAGGGTGTCGGACGTTATACCTTGTCTAGATTATGAAGTTTTACGACACTTTAAAATGGTCCTTGTATTCCATTCATCATTACGATCTGCTGTAAATATACAAATGCCAAATGATGAGAACTATAATTACAAGAGAAGAAATTATAAAACAAGTGTAAATAGTAAATACGGTGCTTATTTGAGGGAAATACCAGATTAATTTACTGGCAACAGTTTTATCGTTTTAATAAAACATGCTCTGGCATCTACACTTGTACCGGTGACTAGACTTGAATTGCTAGTTATTCTAAACATGACTCTTGCGTAAACTAAAAGAATCTGCCAGCTCCAGCTCTGACAGGAAACTTTTCTATTTAACGGCAAGTCTGATATAAAATCCAGTTAAAATTCTCCTTTTCTACCTACCACAGAATAGACCAGTCCACTTACCATATTTTGGCATATATTTATTACAGATATTCATCATAGCGGAAAAACTCATGTTGCAGTCGTTTCCATAAAATAGTGTGACGGTGAAAGGGTCGTCGCAGTTACCGATAACAAAGAAAACCCTACTACTCAATGTTTCGAAGGACCGGAAGCCTTCATAGAAGTGTGATATCGCGAGTCTTGCTAGGTGTATTTCCCCGGTGAACAGACCTCTTTTTCATTGAACAGCATTAAACACCATACTCCTAGGTTGCAGTCATTGCCATAAAATAGTGTGACGGTGAAGACAAGAGCGTAGCTAGTATGTCTGGACTCGAGGTCAACACACACACCGTATCATCTGCAGGATAGATATGGTGACTGTGTTGGGACCTCATATAGAAACACTATTACCGATAACAAAGAAACTCAATGTTTCGAGGGACCGGAAGCCTTAATAGAAATGTGATATCGCGAGTCTTGCTAGGTGTATTTCCCCGGTGTACAGACCTCTTTTTCTTTGAACAGCATTCTACACCATACTCCTAGGTAAATAGCGACGACCCTTGCTAGCAGGCTATTGACGGCTTTATTAGTGTGGAACCGTTCGTGTACCCAATACCTATAGTGCCTACTGAACCTGTAACACTCGGAGTATACTACACGACAGTTGTTACAGGGACGGTCACGCCTTACTGTGAACATAATAAAACGTTTAACTACATGTACATAATAACCAACATGGTCGTTTCAATGCAGGTTTGCACTATTTTCCATACCAATGCACCATGTTTTAATTTCGGCATTTAGAATACCACACTTACACAATGACCTGTTAAAACCCGTTAAGTTGTTCACTACATAACACAATCTATATCTGTCGACGACTGGTTCTGCAGCCTCGTTCTGATTATCCGCCTCGAATCAGTAGGTAACAGCAATCATGTCGGCGCCAAGGTAACGACAGAGATACGTCTACAGCGGGTTGAATTAAGTTATTTTAAGGGTACATGCACAGCCATTAAGATGTGTTGATACTGATTTTACCACGCGGGGAGTATTTGTTTGAGAACGAAACTGAGTAGAATCCATAACGAGGTTTTAAGGAATCTTGTACAACGCTTAACGTTTTAAGGATCCTTGTCCCATTTCAGACAAACACAACAGATTTCCGTTGTAGTTTTGTTGTGTGTAAAGTTATCTCCCTTATCTTCTGTTTTGGATGTTACTGTAGTGCGACCTAGCTATACTACTTCCGATGATCCGGTCGATCGGTTGGTGGTCACACTGGACGATAGTTCATGGATAACCGTTATCCGCATTTACATATGGCATATGCTTTCACATAAATCTGGTATGACAAACATCGAAAACATATTAGGTTACGTAAGTAAACAAAGCACAAGTAAACATAAAAGCTTGTTACGTAGTACTTTGATATCCTGACTATACATGTATGTTTAATTCAGAGCAAATCAGACCTGTCTTCATATGGGACTTCCTGGGGGTAGACCGAAGCCAATCGAATTGGTGCTTATATGTGAACGTCAAAGATAGATTTGAACCAATCAAAGATGTCCTTATGTGTGGCGCTCTGAGGTACATTACTGCCAACCATATCCATTCTAGTAGTCTGAGGTAATGAAACCTAATCAAATACACACTTGAGGTCGACAACAGCCAATCAAACAAGCTTAGATTTTTCTTGGCTTATCAAAATTCTCTGAGGTTGATAAACGGAAGGCTTTTACAATCGAGTTTCTATTTTACAGTTGTCGTCCTTGGAATTGCCATAGTGCTAGTATGCGGGCGACGGCGGGCAGGTGGCGCGACCGGCGACGATGGAGAGAACATACCTTTTCTGAAGGTAACAGATCCGGATACAATGGAATACAGGGTAGATAATGGAACCAACGTCACGATCACGTGTACGGGCAGGAACCTAGGCAGCGATTACAAGGTACGCACTGTGATATATAAAGTCACTATACAAAACGACAATATAACCTACAGTCTAGCAGATGGACGTGAGTGTTGAAGAACTTCGTTAAGATTTGGTTTTCTTCTATCTGTTCGTTTTTTATTTGCGTTTTGGTTTTTGGTTTAACGTCCGCTCAACAGTTAAGGGCAATGAAGACGGGTGCCTCGGGATCCACTGATGCAATGAAACGAATAGGGAAGTGTTAACAAGACTAAACATTGTTGCAATATGGCGTATTGGGGGCATTTCCAAATACCAATTGGAAAATTGAACTGAAACTGAAATAATGTTGTTTAAATGCTTTTGCCATGTGCTCCCTATAAAGGCTAATCGAAATTTCCTGGCCACCTTATTGGCTGGTGTGTTATCTAGATATTTAGTTTTTAAATACGAAATTAACGAGATGCAACAGATGAAAATTCGACCAAGTCTATTTTGAAATTTAATCCAGTGGTCAGTCACTACAAGTATAAAATCAGAACTCTTGTAACGTGCGGGCGGTTACCATCCAACTACTGACCACGCTCGACGTTGCTGACCTAGTGAGCGGGTCCCCCCGTTATACCGCATCACTGGAAAAGCGAGCTTGCCAGTAAGGCAGTATCTCCACCTAATATACCTTTGCTGTTACACTCTTTTTTTCAGGTTGGTTGGTCCGTTAAGACACGAGTTGGACTAAAGACCATCACCAGTGCGGCGGAGAAAACGCCGTACGATCCGAACAAGTATCTTGTGTCCAGTTCTTTATCCAGTGACGGAGACAAGTTTCTATTGACTGTGACGTCCGTCACACAGGAAGACACTGGCATGTACATGTGCTCAACATTCCACGGCGGCCGTATGCTAGAAGGCGCGGTCAAAGTTGTGATAGAAGGTAGGATCTATTTGAGATATCGCTAATAACGATAAATATGATAATGAATTAATTAAAAACAAATAAAAAACAAAAACAATGTATTATTCTTGTTGTTTGGATCGCTATTTTTCGTCATGTTGATTTACTCTAACGAAAACGGAACGCACTTAACTTCCGCATGTTAATGTGTGTCTAGTCGTTAACCTGTTGTTTCGTCCGGTTTGTTGCCGAAGGAAAGCGATAATTAACAATATCATAATCTTCATTATTTTGTAACGAAACGGAGAATGAACGTATTGTTAATTCTAAACGAGAAAGAAACCATCATCATTTTGCCTTCCTGTTTTCTCTTACAGATATTCCATTCCTGGAAATGTCTCCTCACAAGTTATCGGCTCTTATCGGCAACGATACGAGTCTTTCGTGTGGGGCTATAGCCGTACCACCGATCCAGAAAATTGTCTGGAAAAGGAACAACGAGATAATCACGAACGGCACAGACGACAGGTCAGTCGCAACTCTTCGTCTCTTTACCCTGGTTTACATCAAACATCAGGATTTTCATCTTCTTTGTATAATGCTAACCAAACGAGAATGAGGACCAACTAGTCGAACAATCATCAACGTAATGCTATTTTTGTTTGTTTCAGATTTTTCATTTCTAATCGCGGCATTGCTGTGATTGTGAGCAGGCTGCTGATCTTAAATGTGACAAGTAATGATGAGACCATCTACACGTGTGTCTTCACCAACGACAAGGGGTCCTCTAGCAAAAATGTGTCACTGCAAAGTAAGTTCTTTAATAAAACAAGAGAGTAATTAATGACTTAAACGTTTGTTTAGTTAGGGTTTAACGTTTCCTAAAATCTAAGACCATATGAAGACGGAAGTCTTGGACGACGCCGCCGTTAATCAACGTGAACAAATATAACCTTTAGAAAGAATTCTTATGGTTTTATTTGCAGACATTTTCTAAATATAAACTTTTAAGTTTACAACTCGTACAACTGTAGCCATATCTGTAGAGAAAAGTGGTTTTTTTTTGTTTTTTTTTCCAGCGTTGACAAATATTTCAATGGAGAACTTCCCATCAAGCGATATGAGCGGTGGTAAAACGGCTAAGATCATTGAGCCGAGTCCGTATTTCTCCAACGTTGTTGTACAGGGGACACTCCGAGTCACGTGTCTCGTCACAGGATTTCCTCATCAGCCCATGAAGGTAATATGTGTCACCTTACCGTAATAGGTTATTGAACAGCAAACAGAAGCAATTATTTTTTGTTTGTTTAATAACAGGGTTGCTATACGTACTGGGGAGTTAAAATGCCGGTCAAGGTAAACTTTGATCTGTTTCGATTGACATTTATTGGCAAAAACATAAAGCGCAAAAACTTGCTGGCATTCATCTGGGAATTGAACGACATTTTTTTCAATGTTCATGTCGGCATGAACGCACTTTTAAATCATACCGATTTACATTCATACCGGTATGAATATTGAAAAGTACTGTTCAGTACATATATTTACATTCTAAATTTGATTATGACTATGAATGCAACTCGAATGAAGTTTCTAATGTTACCCGGTAAGGTACGCCGAGTAATGAGGAAACGTCAACGCCTGTCTATGGGTCCCTACCTAATTCCGGTGATTGAAATGTAAAAGAAAAAGAAACTCTCATGCCGAGGGATGTAGGATAGGGAAATTCCACCTTCCGCAAACCTCGGGTTTCACCCAGTTTGAAAAACTCTGTAGAGGAATTTCCTTTTTTTTAATTTTATTTACGACAGCGTTAAGTTCACGAATCCTTTTTGTAGATGAACTGGATTATCCTAAGTTTCGTAGGAAATCATGTATTACGCATTCAAGATTCCGAAGAGAGACGATATGATGGCGTCACAATCTCCACCTACGTCATGGAGAACTCGACCGGGTTTTATTACAATCTCATGTACAATCCGGTCATGTACAACAACACCGGAAGTTACACATGTGAAGTTCCGCATCACAACGGCGTCAGTAAGGACAGCATCAACATAACTGTAACAGGTAGGCAAAGTGAAAGTAGACAAACTGTAACACCTAGGAAAAGAGAAAGTAGACAAACTGAAAGAGGTAGGCAAAGATAAAGTAGACAAACTGTAACATCTAGGCAAAGTGCAATTAGACAAACTGTAACATGTAGGGAAAGAGAACGTAGACAAACTGTAATATGTAGCCAAAGAGAACGTAGACAAACTGTAACACCTAGGCAAAGAAAAAGTAGACAAACTGTAACATGTAGGCAAAGAGAAAGTAGACAAACTGTAACATGTAGGGAAAGAGAACGTAGACAAACTGTGATATGTAGCCAAAGAGAACGTAGACAAACTGTAACAGGTAGGCAAAGATAAAGTAGACAAACTGTAACATCTAGGCAAAGAGAAAGTAGACAAACTATAACATGTAGGCAAAGAGAAAGTAGACAAACTGTAACATGTAGTCAAAGATAAAGTAGACAAACTGTAACATGTAGGCAAAGATAAAGTAGTCAAACTGTAATATGTAGACAAAGATAAAGTAGACAAACTATAACATGTAGGCAAAGAGAAAGTAGACAAACTGTAACATGATGGCAAAGATAAAGTAGACAAACCTTAACATGTAGGCAAAGATAAAGTAGACAAACTATAACATGTAGGCAAAGATAAAGGAGACAAACTGTAATATGTAGTGAAAGAGAAAGAAGACAAACTGTAATATGTAGTCAAAGAGAAAGTAGACAAACTGTAACATGTAGGCAAAGATAAAGTAGACATACTATAACATGTAGGCAAAGATAAAGTAGACAAACCTTAACATTTAGGCAAAGATAAAGTAGACAAACTATAACATGTAGGCAAAGATAAAGTTGACAAACTGTAATATGTAGTGAAAGAGAAAGTAGACAAACTGTAATATGTAGTCAAAGAGAAAGTAGGCAAACTGTAACATGTAGGCAAAGAGAAAGTAGACAAACTGCAACATGTAGTCAAAGAGAAAGTAGACAAACTGTAACATGTAGGCAAAGAGAAAGTAGTAAGTCGATATGCTCAACAACAGTTAAGCTAAAGTCATATGAAGGTTTTGTCCAAAGACCATTGCTGGTTCAAGTAAGAATATTCCTAGTATATAACACTGCATGTACTCGTAAGAGTAGTCCCATAAAGGATCGCTGCAGCGTCGGGTTTTCCCTCTGTGACCTCCGTGATCTCTGTGATCTCTGCTAACATAACATCGGAACAAAATCGTGGCATCATCCATGTAAATGTATAGGATGGCAATTGTATCTATGCATTTAGTCCCTCTTTCTCAACACCACCTGTGTGTGATTGTCTCTTGTTATGGGATATTTCATTATTACCATCAATGTTTTTTGTGTGTTGTAGGAACGCCCGTTGTTGTGGCGCCCAAGTTATCGACATATGGACTTCTCGAACAGGAGCTTGTGCTAAAATGCTCGATCTTTGCTACTCCCGCCCCTACGCTTGTGCTGTGGTATTTCGAGGACAAGTTGCTTTCTGCATCATCAAGGTATGTGTAGTGATGTGAGTCAAGCGTTGTCTACATACAATTTATCACAATAGAAATAAATTTAAACCCCAGTTTCCATTTACAATGAGACATTGGATGTTGTGTAAGCAAAATCTAGGATGAAACAAGCATGACTATTTAACTACGGTGACATAGAGGGACGGTGGCAATATAGGGGCATGCTAAATATGTCCTTTTGAATTTAATTCAATTTGGGATTTTTTACAGGATAAGTCATAGCCTGACCAGTGTTAATTCTGTAGAGAAAAACGCCACTCTGACGATTCACTCGCTCACAATGAATGACTTCGGCACGTACACGTGTAAAGCCTACAACAGCAAAGGATATGGAATGGCGGTACAGGTCATACAAGGTCAGTACAGGTCATTGATGGTAATAAAAGGTCAACAATGTTAGTAAAGGTCATTTATTGTTATTACAGAGTATACAAGGTCAGCACATGTCAGTACAGCTCTTTGATGATTTTAACAGGTTTGATTGGTTTTGGTTGTACAGGGTTTAGCGTCCTACTAACAGCCAAGGTCATTTAAGGGCGTGTATTCTGGTACGAAAAGGGTCAGTAGAGGTCACATAGGTCTTACAGGGTTACAGTAAACCCCAGTATCACAGACGGTTTTGTATACCTCGATCTGAGTATGAAGTTACGTTTCTACTTTGGCGTACTGTGGCAGAAAAGTAATACATGGTTACGGCAGGTCGTACCGGGACATTGGAGATCGGAGAGGGCTATTACAGTCAATAATCGTCCATAGTTCGTATAGACTTCATGTAGGTCACATGGGGTCAATGTAAGTCATACAAAGTCAATAAGTATTTACACGGTCAATACCTGTCATACTGGATCTATGTCAATATAAGGCCAGTAGTGGTAATACTAGGTCAATACCTGTCATACTGGATCTCTGTCAATATAAGACCAGTAGTGGTAATACAAGGTCAATACCTGTCATACTGGATCTATGTCAATATAACACCAGTAGTGGTAATACAAGGTCAATACCTGTCATACTGGATCTATGTCAATATAAGACCAGTAGTGGTAATACAAGGTCAATACCTGTCATACTGGATCTATGTCAATATAAGACCAGTAGTGGTAATACAAGGTCAATACCTGTCATACTGGATCTATGTCAATATAAGACCAGTAGTGGTAATACAAGGTCAATACCTGTCATACTGGATCTATGTCAATATAAGACCAGTAGTGGTAATACAAGGTCAATACCTGTCATACTGGATCTATGTCAATATAAGACCAGTAGTGGTAATACAAGGTCAATACCTGTCATACTGGATCTATGTCAATATAAGACCAGTAGTGGTAATACAAGGTCAATACCTGTCATACTGGATCTATGTCAATATAAGACCAGTAGTGGTAATACAAGGTCAATACCTGTCATACTGGATCTATGTCAATATAAGACCAGTAGTGGTAATACAAGGTCAATACCTGTCATACTGGATCTATGTCAATATAAGACCAGTAGTGGTAATACAAGGTCAATACCTGTCATACTGGATCTATGTCAATATAAGACCAGTAGTGGTAATACAAGGTCAATACCTGTCATACTGGATCTATGTCAATATAAGACCAGTAGTGGTAATACAAGGTCAATACCTGTCATACTGGATCTATGTCAATATAAGACCAGTAGTGGTAATACAAGGTCAATACCTGTCATACTGGATCTATGTCAATATAAGACCAGTAGTGGTACCGGTAATACCAGGTCAATTAAGGACATTCAGGTCTGTTTAAATCCTACCGTACAATGTTAGTACAGATGATACACGTTCACTTAATGCTATATAACGTTTTAAATGTTTTATGATTTTTATATTTGACACACGGTAAGAATTCAGAAGAATTTAAAGTGTGTTGATATATGAAGTCATCATGGTCATAAAAACGTTATAACCATAACATTAATTATATTTGATGCTTGCATGCAGATATCCGTTTTATTCATTGACAAAACCCCCCAAAAAAATGAAAAAACAAATGCACAACATATTTATATTTTAATAACCTCGTTTTGATCAAGAATTTGATTTGCATTTACCATGTTTGTTGTAAACCTACACAGTTCCCACAAGCTGATTACAAACTAGAATATGTTATACGATATCGGTTAAGGATACACGTATGAAGTTTATACCTATTCTATCTGTTACTATTGTTACCTTTCAGATGTTGACGAGTGTAGCTTTGATCACGGGTGTGATCACGACTGTATCAATGGGTTAGGGACACACACGTGTACATGTGGTAATGGATACAAACTAAATGCTGACGGTCAAACGTGTGAAGGTAAGACCCCATTGATTACGTTAGGGCATCAGCTTGGCGTTTTATTTTCACTACATTGGATCCTATTAAAGGATATTTAGCTCAAAAAAACATATGTTGTAACAAAAAAATGTTTATCTCAAAACATAACTTGTTTATTTCAATACAAAACGTGCTTATCTCAACATGTAATATTTATCGCAACTCATAACATGTTAATCTCAGCAAAACATATTTATTGCCACACATTTCATGTTTATCTAAACACAAAACATGTTAATTTCAACACAAGACATGGTTATCTCAACACTTAATATGTCAGCTCAACACAAGACATGGTTATCTCAACACTTAATATGTCAGCTCAACACTTGACGTATTTACCTGAACACATAAGACTTTTATCTCAGCATACCATGTTTATCCCAACATACTATATGTTTATCTATACTATATAACACGTTTATCTAAACACATAAGACTTTTATCTCAGAGCATGCCATGTTCATCACAACGTATTATATGTTTATCTTATAGCATAATATGCTTAACTAAACATATAACCTGTTCATCTTAATACATTATTTGTTTATCTGAAAAGGTAACATGTTAAAAGAGATACTCCTTTACAACAATTGCACGTGTTTCAACATGTTTCAACACATACCTTGTTTATTTCACCACATGCCATGATTTTCTCAACACAAACATGTTTTTTTCTCAACAGACGTGAACGAGTGTCAGCTGACAGAGAAGGTAGCTTGTGAACAGGAGTGTACGAACTATAACGGCTCGTTCGTCTGTTCCTGTCACCCAGGCTGGGTCCTAGACGACAATGATAAAACCTGTAAGTAGAGTAATTTATTCTCATCTCAACGTTCATGGCACACTGTGCCAAGTAGACTAAACTTACGTTAAAAACAAAGGAGGCATAATCCCTGAAACAGAATTCCAAGCATCATTCCTTGATATTTAGATTAGCCAATAACATACATTTACATGATAAGACCCATAAATTTAATACATACATTTCACATGATTTGTTACAAATTTGTGACCAAAACAATGATACAAACATGTCAAGTAGTACTTGTGAGATATTTTCTTTGGTTAATATGCAAACCTACATAAACACCGTTAGTAGGCAGGTTATCAATATCTGAACGAAGTCCTTAGTTCTGTACATGCTAGTCCGAGGCTTAGGCCTGTATTCATGAAACTGTTACCAATGCTCATACTCAATACCCAATTTATTGTTCAATGATAATAAAGTCACAATTTGGCAATGATATTGAATAATTTTGGTGGGACATGACGCCGAATACCGGTCTCAATGTTTATGCTTGACTCTTTGTCCATGTTCCATAATTTAAACAGGATTCATCCTTGAGCATGAGTTCGGTTTCATGAATACAATACGGACCCCCATTTCAAAATGATGAACATATTTAGAATTTTGTCTAGCATATTGATGTATATGCTGACAGTTCGTCACATCAATATCGATCTTAGTCAGAAACGACTGATTAAGTAAACTTACTGGCATTCATTGTTATAAAACATGATGCCCTTTTCTGTGGTTCATAGTGGAAGTAAGTATATGTAAGTATCCGCCATTGCCAGTCATGAAGTCTGAAGTAAGTAGGTTAGATTGCCTGCTTGTGTCTGACCATTAAACCGTGTCTTAAAATAATTACTCATGTATATTGCTTATCACTCGTTACTAAAATGTTTACTTGACCGCCTTTTAATTTGTGTAATATGTTTCGATTGAACGATTGAAACAAATGCGGAAGAGATATATTTTTGGGAGGTTGCTACTGTTTTTAAACGCAAAATTACAAATTAAACACTGTATGCTTCGATGATTGTGAAATCATTTAATTAGTTTAATTAAAAAGATGCATTTACCATATCTCATCAGCTTACTGCAAACAAAACATACCAAATAGTCAAAATAAAGCCAATTTAGAAAAAAGTGATGTTTGACAATATCCCAAAGAAATATATTTAAAATAACATTAATGTATTAAAATGTAAGATACCTGTCATTCGTCCGTGACGCTGACGATAACAGCAAAATCACCCGGATTTTCATCTAATTTGTTATTCATAAGGTGGGGGATATCTAGCCATAACACAGTTTGTGCCATTTTTCGGGTGTTTGTACATCTGGGAATGGACTCCCTTGCTCACACTCTAATACTGTGAAATATATAACCGGGTATAAATAATTGGGTTTGTGTAATGGAATATCCTACTGTATACCACATTGTATTCTATCCAAATGTATCATAGGTGTCATTGCGTGGAATCAAAATGATCACGTGTTCTACTACTCCAGGTACTAACATGAACGATGAATCCGGTGAAGGTGACGACGAAGCGATAGAAGCGGAGGAGATTTACTCGATCATTGGAGCCACGTCCGGCGCGTTGTTAATCATCATACTGCTTATTCTGTGTGTCGTGTGGTGTCGACGGAGGAAAGAGGAGGTGAGAACTAGTAACACTAAGTTTCCATGGAAAGTTGTGTGGGATTTGGTTTTAAAAACGCTGAATTTGATGTTAAATTTATTTTAAATTGTATTTATCAGTCGGCTAAGTGTAATATTTAACATTTTCCTGTAAAAACATATCTGTTTTGGCGTAGATTATTCTACCAGTATTACAATCTTGACATCAGGAATTATGAATCACATAAAAAGAAAAAAAAGACTTATTAAAAGTTTATAATGAAATTCGATAAATTATTTCATATTAAATTATTTGTAATACATATGCGGGCAGATATTGGATTGGCTATATAAATCATGTTGTAACATTTATGTTCGAAATCGACAGTTGTTGCATACGTAGTCCACTTTAAATAGTTAAATACAGTGACCTAGTTGACGAATTTTAATAATAACTGTGGTTGCTATGACTATAGGAGGAAATGCCAATGAAAGCCGTGTATTCTGTCAACACTGGGTACAGTGGATCAAGCACCGACATGAGCATGGTAGGTAAAAGAATAGGTATTTCTTAGCAACTCTTTTTAACATATAAACTAGTCTTTAACATAATCCTATCTATGTGAAAGTTCGAAAATGATTTTTAATGTATAAATTATTCCAACAAACGTTTTAATCGCCTTTCATTTAAACTTGTGTTTGTTTCACTGTAATAGCTTTCAGATGAAGTCGTCAATGTGATATTAATGTGTACAATGTGATATTAATGTGTACAATGTGATATTAATGTGCACCATGTGATATTAATGTGCACAATGTGATATTAATGGGCACAATGTGATATTAATGTGTACAATGTGGATTACATGTAAAGCATGCAAAGGAATATCGTGGTGAAACTTGACTTATCATCCACGCGTATAAATCCCAAGGCCTGAGTCAACCTGTCGAGATGGAATATCGAAAGGCAATTAATTTACCGGGTCTATTTCACTCACCCTATTTAATCTTACCCTCTTATTTGATAACAATAATCTATGAAGCTAATGTTAATGGGGGGAGGCGTCATAATCGATCTGAAACCAATACTACACTCACGAAGTGTGACATCACTTTGATATCAGAAATATTGTCTCCATTATCAATCTGTTTTGGTTATACATATTTTGTCGATACTTTATGTTAATTCGGTTTTATATCTTTTTTACATTTTCATCTTTTTCATTATATTTCTTTGGTGAATACAAATGACGTGTTCGTGTATATTTTGTTCGGTCATTCGTCATTCAGATCATTTGCTAATGTACATATATAATATTCAGACAAAGTACCACTCAACCAATACGAAGGATACGAAAATAACTCCTGCTGACGAGTTCCCACGTCAGCGACTTCAACTCGGTATCGATCTAGGTCAAGGTCGTTTCGGCAAGGTCATGATGGCGCGTGCTTTGAATGTCTCTGGTATTGGAAAATGGGAAATGGTTGCTGTAAAAACATGTAGAGGTATGTGTTAATTGGAACATGTAGAAATGACGCATATAAAAGTGGAAACCATTTTAGTTGTTAAACCTTATATTTTCTCTTTGATTTATCAGTGTAGCCAATGATGATTCAAATACGTTAACAGGTGGATTCACAAAAAAAGTCGTTTGTTTCTTTTCTTAAACTGCTTGAATAATGAGCAATATTTAAAAAAAAAAAAATGCTGTATGCTGTAAAAAAGATAAAACCTGGATATGTCACGGATAGTTAATTACAAACTTTTATAAGACCTAAGTTTCTGTCAGAAAAAACCCAAAATCTCACTGAGATGTCTGTTGAAGCGAAAATGGGTATTCATTAACATTAGATGGCTGTTAATAGATGTACAGATTGTAAGGTTGAAGCGTAAAATTGGAAGTAGACTGATTGATTAACTCTAAATGTTATAATATAACATCCGCAGCACATGACTACGACATGTTCTGGAATCTGAGTTGCGTTTTGAATGAAGTATGTATATGTATTTATTGCATCTGAACATGTATTTTCCCCCAAACCAGACAGCGCATCTGACTTAGAAAAGGAGGACCTATACCAAGAGCTGGAGATCATGAGGAGTATTGACAAACATCCAAACATTGTCAGCTACCTCGGATGTTGTACTAAACAAGGTAGGCAGACGAATTTGTTAAAATCGTGTATAGAATTGAAGTTTTATCATTACGTCAAACATTGTCAGCTTCTTCGTGTTTATCATTACCTTGTCGACTGCCATGGTCCATTCTGTGGCCGTTATGATGATATAATGTGAAATTTAATCAGCCAATTGATAAACTCATTGGTTAACTGGAAACGTTATGATCATAATAGGCCCAGCATGATCTCCAATCCATTTGCTTGTATAAAGTTTAATACATATATGATAAACAAAACTTCGAGATAAACGGGGTCTTCGAGTTAAAAGAGTTAACGAAGTTCGCCTGTATTGTAAAATATGTTCCATGATGATGATGATGATGATAATTTTGCAAAATATTAAACGAAACCATTGAGAGATACATTATCATGAACTGAAGAGTGATGGTACATGAATTAGAGAGTGAATGTGTTTAAGCGAGTGTACAACTGATCGTATATATATATATATTTATTGTACGTGTATATACTGAAATGACTTGGGACAAATACAAATGCTGGAAAAAAATATGTTAAAACAAAAAGACCTAACGTCTTAAAGCATTTCTTACTTAGAATGTTTTGTCAGGCATATCTGTATCGTTATAGCTTTAAACAAGAAATATATTGGATACTTGTACTAACACCTTCTTTACACACTAATTCACGATGGCGTTGTTACCATACAGATCCCTTGTATATACTTATGGAGTATGTCCCCGGTGGCAACCTCCAGACCCAGCTCCGGAAGTGCCGCCCAAGTCACCTGGCCACCACGAGTGAAGAGGTCACTACACCAACTGTCAAGGAGCTTGAGACACACGCCCTCCATATTGCTAAGGGAATGGTGTATCTTTCCTCGATTGGGGTATGTGGAAGTTTAAGTCAAAAAAGGACCAAATACTTAATCTTTGAAACCTAAACAACCGAGGGTTATATTCAATTGTGTGAAAGCAAGTAGCTGTATTGTCATACATGATTACATAAGTAAAGAACTAAAGGACATACTACTGGTTTGCTCGTTTCTTACAGCATTCCTTTTTTCTTTCTTCAGTGTTTAGAATATTCTCCGCCACATTCATAAAATGTATATGTTCTGTATGGTGTCCATGCTTATCTTTAATATAATCATAGTTCAAGTGATTTAACTGTCGGTTGTTTTCGGGTTTGTTTTCTTTTTTTCTGGAGTTCGAAGCCAACATATGATCAATATTCTTTTACTGACGTACGCTATTGGTTCATTTACGAACAACAATACTTTATGTCGTTTCAAGCTTATTAGTAATAGTTAATCGCCTGTTTTTAAGTATATATGTTTTGCCCGGTTGTGGGTATATTAACAATGCCCCCATCTCATGCTGTACCATTCACTTTATCAGATCATCCATCGAGACCTAGCGGCGAGGAATATTTTAGTGGGCCCAAACAGAGTATGCAAGATCTGTGATTTTGGTCTGGCGAGGGATGTGGAGGGCTCGGATATGTATGAGCGTACATCTAAGGTATGTTTCTGTTCCAATAATATATACTAATGTTGGTACTTTATTGTTACAATACTGTATTCTATTGTTGGTACTTTACTGTTCGTACAACAATCATTTACCAGAATATAGCATATACATATCGCCATAATGTGTAACAAAAGTATCCATATTTATAACCTTTAGCATAAATAATTCCAAATACATATACTGTGAGTTTTTGTTTAGACTTGATTGAGAACTTGCTTAGGATGATACACTGTTGTAGTCAGTTAAGAGTCGTACAGTAAATATTGATCTATTATTTTCATACGGATAGAGTGTAAATCGTTTCTTGATATATCGTTTTAAGTCCGACTCGATTCTAGATTCACTCAATATTATGATGAATGCATTACCAGTATGTATCAACAGCTTAATAACATTTTATGAATCCGTCATGCTTCAAATATGACATTGTATTTTATTACCAACGATTTATCATAAATTGTAGGGCCCTTCTCCTATCCGATGGATGGCGCCCGAGTCTCTGTCAGACCAGTGTTTCACTCGGAAGAGCGACGTCTGGTCGTTCGGAGTTCTCTTCTGGGAGATCGTTACCTTAGGTATGTCATTTTTAAGACCAATAACATGCATGGTTAAGTAAAATCTAGAACTAATTCTGTCTGTATATGGCTCAGAGTCCAGTGTCAGGGCTTTTGGTAGAACATGAAATAAAAATCACAAGTTATTCTTTTGACCGTTATTTCAGCAGTTTAGTTAAATTATGAAATATTCGAAAAATATTTTAAAATAAAATGTTAAGTGTTATGTAAACAATATGATGGAATTTATTTGCAGGTGCAACGCCCTACCCTGGTATGACGGCAAGGGAGGTAATTAAGACAGTGCTAATCGGGAAATGGTTACAGCGTCCCCTTCACTGTAAACAAGAGTTGTAAGTATATAGAGATAATAGTCTTTGAGGGTACTACTTTATCAACAAGAGTTGTAAGGATATAGAGATAATAGTCTTTGAGGGTACGACTGTATCAACAAGAGCTGTAAGGATATAGAGATACTAGTCTTT
>NW_018408332.1:66930-77599 GCF_002113885.1 Mizuhopecten yessoensis | reverse complement strand
TGTAAGGATATAGAGATACTAGTCTTTGAGGGTACGACTGTATCAACAAGAGTTGTAAGGATATAGAGATACTAGTCTTTGAGGGTACGACTGTATCAACACGAGTTGTAATGATATAGAGATACTAGTCTTTGAGGGTACGACTGTATCAACAAGAGTTGTAAGGATATAGAGAAGGCTTTGTGTTGGGCACTACAACATAAATATGTTTAACAGAAGTAATTATTTGTTCAATGCCTCCGCTAGGAGTCGGCCCTAGGTCCTCTGACTAACTAGTCTTAGACTCTACTGAATGAGCTAAGGAGAAGTATGGATATAAAGATAAAGCAAAGAATCACATGGAGACCATTGAGAAAGTTCAAGGAGAATAAAAAGTTTTAAAATATAACGATTCAAAATAATAAAAACGAAATAAATAAATATAACGAAATAAACTTTTAGTTTTGTTGTTGTGCGAAGTAATTATATGAGACCTGAAAATTTAGCAATGTTTGACATTGGACATACTTCATTATTTAGTATCTTCATATGATAACAACATACTTACCATACCGGCACTGTATTTATATTTAAGGTATAGCATGATGACCAGATGTTGGGATATGGAACCAAAGGAAAGACCCAGTTTCAGTGAAATCGCCAAAGAGTTGGAGGTTTTCATCGAGTGTGAAACGGACAACATTACGTTAGACGAACTAGAAGAGTCTCAGTATGGTGTCCTTGATCCCAACATGGTGGATGAGCGAGTGTAAACTCTCCCATTAAAATGATAAACATGTATGTATCGACATGGACGATATTCGTGATTAAACAATCCTACGATCATGGTGGACGAGCGAGTGTTAGTACTCTCGTAAAACATGGTGAATAATGGAGTGTAAATACTCCCATAAACATGATATTCATGTAAATATAAACATGGTAGACGTGGGTGTAAATGTCCATTTCAAATAGTGGACGAGTGAATGTAAACATTCTCACAGATATGATGGACAAGTGAGTGTAAACACTAACAAGTATCGTGGTCAGGCGAGTGTAAACACTCTCACAGATATGATGGACAAGTGAGTGTAAACACTAACAAGTATCGTGGTCAGGCGAGTGTATACATCCTCGTTAACAAGTGGATGGACACACCTTGGAAAACATGTTAGACGAGCGAGTGTTAAAACTCCTATAACCTAGTGGATAAGCAAGTGTAAACACTCTCACAAATGTGATGGACAAGTGAGTGTAAACACCCTTGAAAACATGCAGGACGAGTGGGTGTTGCAACTCCTATAACCTAGTGGACCAGCAAGTGTAAACACTCTCACAAATGTGATGGACAAGTGAGTGTAAACACCCTTGTAAACATGCAGGACGAGTGGGTGTTGCAACTCATATAACCTAGTGGACCAGCAAGTGTAAACACTCTCACAAATATGATGGACAAGTGAGTGTAAACACCCTTGTAAACATGCAGGACGAGTGGGTGTTGCAACTCCTATAACCTAGTGGACCAGCAAGTGTAAACACTCCTGTAATCAAGGAATTCAGGACACCAAGCAGTGCTTGCGACAACCAATAATGTTAAGAATATGCAAATTTGTATCTTGGACATCATGTGTACATGCGTCCGTAGTTAATATTTGTTTCTCGTAAATGATTGTCTAAACAGTGATTTCGTGAAGTGCTAATTAATGAAATTTATGAAAAGACAAAAGGTGAAGGAAGACAACATCCATTTTACTCGCACTACAAACTTGCATGAACGGAAACTTTGAAAATTGTATATTACATGATGACACGTATACAGATGACAGTGCTCGAGTATTTTAGATAAATATGAGTATATTGGATGACTTGTATGAAGATTCCCTGTGAATCTTTAACTGTGATATTTTATAGATATATTGACCATGATGTATAAAGCCATAAATGACACTGTGGTGTATAGCTATGTCACTGTGGTGTATAGCTATGTCACTGTGGTGTATAGCTATGTCACTGTGGTGTATAGCTATGTCACTGTGGTGTATAGCTATGTCACTGTGGTGTATAGCTATGTCACTGTGGTGTATAGCTATGTCACTGTGGTGTATAGCTATGTCACTGTGGTGTATAGCTATGTCACTGTGGTGTATAGCTATGTCACTGTGGTGTATAGCTATGTCACTGTGGTGTATAGCTATGTCACTGTGGTGTATAGCTATGTCACTGTGGTGTATAGCTATGTCACTGTGGTGTATAGCTATGTCACTGTGGTGTATAGCTATGTCACTGTGGTGTATAGCTATGTCACTGTGGTGTATAGCTATGTCACTGTGGTGTATAGCTATGTCACTGTGGTGTATAGCTATGTCACTGTGGTGTATAGCTATGTCACTGTGGTGTATAGCTATGTCACTGTGGTGTATAGCTATGTCACTGTGGTGTATAGCTATGTCACTGTGGTGTATAGCTATGTCACTGTGGTGTATAGCTATGTCACTGTGGTGTATAGCTATGTCACTGTGGTGTATAGCTATGTCACTGTGGTGTATAGCTATGTCACTGTGGTGTATAGCTATGTCACTGTGGTGTATAGCTATGTCACTGTGGTGTATAGCTATGTCACTGTGGTGTATAGCTATGTCACTGTGGTGTATAGCTATGTCACTGTGGTGTATAGCTATGTCACTGTGGTGTATAGCTATGTCACTGTGGTGTATAGCTATGTCACTGTGGTGTATAGCTATGTCACTGTGGTGTATAGCTATGTCACTGTGGTGTATAGCTATGTCACTGTGGTGTATAGCTATGTCACTGTGGTGTATAGCTATGTCACTGTGGTGTATAGCTATGTCACTGTGGTGAACAAGACATACTCTGATCGTTCCTACAGCAGTTTTCCACTTCAAACATAACATAGATAACCAGAAGAAAAAATTCCTGTGACTTCCTCGGCTGGACTTTTACAGAAACGAAACAAACCCGCGTGATAACTGTGTTCCCGCGTGATAGAGTACATAACTCTGCACCCGTTTGATAGGGTACATAAGTCTGCTCCCGCGTGATAGGGTACATAACTCTGCACCCGCGTGATAGCGTACATAAATCTGCACCCGCGTGATAGAGTACATAAGTCTGCTCCCGTTTGATAGGGTACATAACTCTGCTCCCGTTTGATAGGGTACATAACTCTGCTTATTTTATGAGAGTGTTACCATCAGGTTTCATTTTTAAGCACTGTACTGTATATGACTGGAAGTGGGCATATCCGCTTTATCATCTGAAGGTAAATCGCGTATTCGTATCCTGTGGCAGATACTAAATTCTGATGATATCCGACAAAGTCAATGTATTTGGCAACTTTGACAAATGTACATGTGTGCATGAGGTTATGATTGGACTATTCAGAACTGACCGCAAGTAAAAAATGATACCGTACCTTATGTAGCATGTATTACCGTGAAGAATGTTGAAATATATTGTAATTGCAAATAGCTGTATCAACGTAATGTAACGTTCTGACGAATTAACTAATTCTTTATGTTTTTTGATTCCATCATTGGCAACTTTTTCATGGTTTTTACAAAAGCCTTTTGTGTTTCGTGTTCGCAAAGACATGTAAGTTTAGTTCTCAATTAGAATCCTTACTGAAAACACCCTGTATGACGTGTTTGCGTTAAGTTAATATACAGCTACAGGGCTTTGGACAACTTTGCAATTGTGACGAGCAATTTGTATCCAGAACTTGTTAAATTAAATATGAAATATTATTTATGAATATATTCGAAATTCAAATTTTATATTGATGTGTCATTGAGGCAGCTCGCGACAACTATGTTCCATACACATGAGATTGTTAGTAAGATACGATAGTAGGAAATATAGGGTTTATGTTGTTATACAACGCCGTGCAAAGAATTCCAGATACCCGAAACAGGCATCACTTACCAGATAGCCGAAACAGGTATCACTTAACAGATACCCGAAACAGGTATCACTTACCAGATAGCCGAAACAGGTATCACTTAACAGATATCCAAAACAGGTATCACTTAACAGATACCCGAAACAGGTATCACTTAACAGATAGCCGAAACAGGTATCACTTACCAGATAGCCGAAACAGGTATCACTTACCAGATATCCGAAACAGGTATCACTTACCAGATAGCCGAAACAGGTATCACTTAACAGATACCCGAAACAGGTATCACTTAACAGATAGCCGAAACAGGTATCACTTACCAGATAGCCGAAACAGGTATCACTTACCAGATACCCGAAACAGGTATCACTTACCAGATACGCGAAACAGGTATCACTTAACAGATACCCGAAACAGGTATCACTTAAAAGATACCTAACGCTGTTTATGTAAGGAGTTACATCATATTACGTAGTAAGCATTATGTTTTCAGGAAAACATTTTTTTTTATGTTTTTTGGGAGTTATATTTTTATATATTCGGAAGGCATTGCTCTCCAGGTAGCAGTGTACAGTAGCGTACGGTGACCATGGGTTATATTTTTGTAATATTACATGTATCAAAAGTAAAATAAACATCAGCTCTAAAATTATATACATGATGAATTGGACTATGTGGGCTTCACATTAAAAAAACCGAATTTGGCTTGAGACTTCATTTTTTGCCATTTACGAATCTGTGTCTACACAACAAAGGCTAGCTTTTCATGTAGTCTATATTTGTACTCAGCACATGTGTAAATATTGTGAAAAATCTAGTTTGACGACCTTTGCTAAAACGTGAGTATCTGTGACCGAGTAGGTGATATTTAATTTAAGACAGGTTTTAAGAAAAAATTACTGCTTGCGTTGGTCAAATTTTGGGTTAAATATATATATTTTTTGCATTTTTTGGCGTTTTTTGATGTGGTAACCATGGTTTTCACATGTCCCAAATCTGGTGTAATCACTTTTTGAAAATATATTCATTCATACAAAAACAACGTATTCAAAATGTAGTTTATATATATATATATATGTAGGTGTGTTGTGCAGGCTGAATCCGCTATCCATGTTTATCTGAGACATGCCCTTTATTTTTAGGGTCAAGCCATTTCTACTGTACTCTGCTACCCCAGGATGAGTGAACGCATTTCATCATTTGCATGCTGTACAACAATGTTAAATAGTCATAGATTTTCATTCGTAAACATAACTAATGTAAATTTCAATGTAATAATATGATTGTATTTGGTTCTTTACCTCCGCAGTTCACTCAAGTTGTATATTTGATGAAAGTCCACATGGAAACCTTTTTAACCTGTGTTGTTTATGTTTGATAATATTTTTAATTGTTAAACGCGCGGAAAAAATGTGCAAGTAGATGTTATTAGAAATGGTTAATTTATATTATTTTTTTTATCTATTTTTATCATGTGTTATTGAATGCATTTAAACTGGAGTAAACTAAATAAAATCGCAAAAAACCTATGAAGACTTTAAACGGGTCAGAGATTTTTTGTGAAATTTAGTAGAAATCAATGTCACGCCTACTTTTTGTATATTTTCATTCATTAACATTTAAGTTCCTTTTTTTTCCATGACGATATCGATCACATGATTTGTGAGCAGATGTATACAGGGTTACATGTTTCAAAACACACCGTTAAGAAACAATGGACGCAAGCGTAAAAGACCATAGTCTACATATTTACACATTTGAGCTGATTACAATCCAATCCATGACTAACGAGATGATGAAACTGGAATATATAGTGCACATTGTTCCACGTGGTATTCTATAAACTTTTGGGTATCGTTCGTTCGCACTATGGTAAAACTGAGCGATAGACATATACATACCATTTTATGATCAAGGTCAATAAATCCGAGGTTAAATAGGTAATCAGTGTAATGTTTCATTCTGATTGGTTTACTTTTAGAGAATAAAGGTTGATGATATCAGTTTTGATGTGTATTTAGGGTAGTTATTATATGTATTTCTCTTTCTGGTTTTGTATGATTATAAAAAATTCAATTGCTTTGAACATTTATTGTCTGTGGCACTAAAACAATGTGATGTAAATATCTGGCGAAGATCAGGGTGTTCCATTATATCAAGAAGAGATATTTTTATCGATAGAAAGCCTCCAAATTGTTATGTGGGATGTAGATACCAATTTGGACATAACATATCTAACTTTATATAATATAAATCCGACGTTCAGAGTATATATATCCTTCATACTATTCTCGCTTAATTGTCACAAGTTAACAGAAAACACAACATGAATATCGGTCAGTCCACGAAAACCGTCCAACAGGTTTATTCCGTCTTTGCGAATTGCAGAGTTATCTTCTCTTGAGAGCAGGTATTGATTGTTACCTCATTGGTTTGTGAGAGGAACGTCATCAATTTTTGAGAAAACGACGTAATTTTCTCACACAAACCAATGACGTAACAATCAATACCTGCTCACAAGAGAATATAACTCTGCAATACGTAAAGACGGAATACTCTACCCAGCTTCCATACTTTGTAGGTGTTTTTATGTATTAGGTGTCATCATTAATATGACATGGCATCTACAAAGCGTTTGTGGATCTGGTCTGATGAGGTCTTGTTATCATATTTTGGTACTTAGATGTTAATGAGTAATTAGAATCTGGATTTATTTTTGAAATAATATATCAGTATATAATATAATGAATGAATAGAACAAAGGGAATTACAAAGTAATGTATTATAAATAAATGAATAAATAAATTCGATCTATTTATAAATAAATTTCACATGGGATGAAATTGATGATATTTATAGCAGTTTTTAAAAGTAATGGCTACCTAAAATAACTAACAGCGCATGTCAGTAAATTTCCAATAAATTAATATTTAGTATTGATTACAAATTAAATTGTAAAACGTAAGACTAGCTTGTGGAGTGAAATGCGAATCAATTAATTTGCAATCAGACGAGAACGATGTTCCCCGTGGCAAAGTGTGCGCTATATAATGTTTGGTTAGGGTACCATTGTCACTTGTGAGAATGATAAAGTGTGCGCTATAAACTGTTTGGTTAGGGTGCCATTGTCACTTGTTAGAGTGACAAAGAGTGCGCTATATACTGCTTGATTAGTGTACCATTGTCACTTATTAGCGTGACAAAGTGTGCGCTATATGCTGTTTGGTTAGGGTACCATTGTGACTTGTTAGAGTGACAAAGTATGCGCTATATAATGTTTTGTTAGGGTACCATTGCCGCTTGTTAGAGTGACAAAGAGTGCGCTATATACTGTTTGGTTAGGGGACCATTGTCATTTGTTAGAGTGACAAAGTGTGCGCTATATAATGTTTGGTTAGGGTACCATTGCCACTTGTTAGAGTGATAAAGTGTGCGCTATATACTGTTTGGTTAGGGTACCATTGTCCCTTGTTAGAATAATAAAGTGTGCGCTATATAGAGTTTGGTTAGGGTACCATTGTCACTTGTTAGAATGATAAAGTGTGCCCTATATACTGTTTGGTTAGGGTACCATTGTCACTTATTAGAGTGACAAAGTGTGCGCTATATACTGCCTGATTAGGGTACCATTGTCCCTTGTTAGAGTGACAAAGTGTGCGCTATATAATGTTTGGTTAGGGTACCATTGCCACTTTTTAGAGTGATAAAGTGTGCGCTATATACTGTTTGGTTAGGGGACCATTGTCCCTTGTTAGAATAATAAAGTGTGCGCTATATAGAGTTTGGTTAGGGTAACATTGTCACTTGTTAGAATGATAAAGTGTGCGCTATATAGTGTTTGGTTAGGGTACCATTGTCACTTGTTAGAGTGACAAAGTGAGCGCTATATACTGTTTGGTTAGGGTACCATTGTCACTTATTAGTGACAAAGTGTGCGCTATATACTGCTTGATTAGGGTACCATTGTCACTTGTTAGAGTGACAAAGTGTGCGCTATATACTGTTTCGTTAGGGTACCATTGTCACTTGTACTGTTTGATTAGGGTACCATTGTCACTTGTTAGAGTGACAAAGTGTGCGCTATATAATGTTTGGTTAGGGTACCATTGCCCCTTGTTAGAGTGATAAAGTGTGCGCTATATACTGTTTGGTTAGGTTACCATTGTCCCTTGTTAGAATGATAAAGTGTGCGCTATATAGTGTTTGGTTAGGGTACCATTGTCACTTGTTAGAGTGACAAAGTGAGCGCTATATACTGTTTGGTTAGGGTACCATTGTCACTTATTAGTGACAAAGTGTGCGCTATATACTGCTTGATTAGGGTGCCATTGTCACTTGTTAGAGTGACAAAGTGTGCGCTATATACTGTTTGGTTAGGGTACCATTGTCATTTGTTAGAGATTGCATAATAATTTGTACGTTTAGGTATTATCAACATTTTGTCTATTTTTTCATAAAGGGAATTTGTCATTGGTTACATAGTCAAAACAACCGTTGTTTCTGGATACACAAGTTACTTTACACGGACATAAACAAAGGGATATAACTCGTTATAAAGTGTTACCGATTTAAACTGTTGTTTTTGGATTTTTTTATTTAAAACAATTGTTTTTTTCAGTATTACAAAATGAGATTGACAAACAACATTACTGCAAAAGTAAAATAAAGATAAAATATGTGCATAACTTCAAAACAAAATAACTGTAGGAAGAAATCGGTATTTTGTAACATTCTCAGGAGTATTTCATGTGCACGAATGTTGTTAGATTTGAAACATGTTTTGTAATGTAGAAATAAAAAATAGCTCTAACAGCCGTTGAGAAACATTTTACTTTTACTTGAAAAACATTAATTATTAATTGACATGTAATATATTGATTTTTTACACATGAAAACATTGATGGTTGTGATGATAATCTTACCAATACAGTTGAAATCCTATCGTTGTTGTCAATCAATTATTTGCAGTAAGTGGTGTTATTACTGCTAAAGGAAAATGGATATGTGTTTAAAATGTATCTCACCTGTTATATTACTGGGGATGAAATAATAATTAAAGACATGAATACTACGAAATGAAAAAAATGTGTCCACATTTGCAGGCTATACGCTCACTGCATTACCGACTGTTGGCAACTTGTAATGATTGTATCAGTGTATAATGACGTAAGAATGTAGGAGAGGCAGGTTTGTGTGTGGTATGTTTGAGCACAGGTGAGCTATATATTTAGCCTTGGAATAAAATTCTAACTGGAAAACAGGTCTTTGTGTCATTTTTATGAATAAAAAGAGAAAAAAGATTTTAACCAGGAGTTGAATGATGGATAGCCCCTCAAACTACAACTGCGCTGGTGTGTTACGTTTGTATAATCCATACGTATCTTCCTCATTTCGTTGATAATCCCGGTGATTACCAAAATGTATTTGAACCGGTCATACACGACCCGTCTTTACACAATAAGAACTGAAATCAGTTTTTGAAAAAGACTGTTATTTTGAAATACTTGGATCAACTAAATTTATTCATAAATGATGATATGCAATCAGGATTGCGTTCAGGACCATATAATTAAGCAGATAGTCGACACAAGGTAGTCCTGCTGTATATAATTAAGCAGACAGTCGACACAAGGTAATTAATTGGTGTGTATTACCTAACGACTCGTTTCAGAACAAAACATAATCGTCGTACAAATATATAGTTTTTGCTTTCGAAAGGCAAAGACTATTCTTCTGGAAATAACACAAAGTATACTGTCTATGTAGGCAACCGTTCAACATGAAAATTGACGAAGGTTGTCTGTACACATCCGTTCTAGTGGTCCACTGTGAACATACGGGCGTTTCGAGTAAAGACGATATATAACCATTTGTTTCTCTGCGTGCTCGTAGGTTGTGCATTGAAAAAGGCAGACGATAAAATCTCACTCTTTCGTGTAATGGAAACAAAAGAGAAAAGGGCGGTCTGTAATAATATCTCTTGTTATCTGTTAATGCAAAACTGAGCTGTAAACGACCGGACAGGCCAGATTATATGACGATAGTATATGCGAAAATTAACCGATGGATCCTCAGGTTGCACAGGCGTTCTGCAATATCGCTATACCCAAATCAATGTGAGGCCCATGGGGCATATGTATTCTTTCTCCTATTTCATTTCCAACCTGAAATATTTCTGACAAATTGAAAGTTTGGTGGCTTCATGTATCACGACATGCTTATATTGGGTGAAACAACTACAGAAACAACAGAAACAACTACAGAAACAACTACAGAAACAACAACTACAGAAACAACTACAGAAACAAACAACTACAGAAACAACACGCTTCATTTATAAAAAAATATCTTCTTGATCATGGGATGCTTCTTACATTGTAATGTTTACATCCATTCATTGTCTAATCCCCTTTCTCTTCCTGGCTAGCAAATCAGCCTCCGCATCTGTACCGTAAGAGAAAAGATCCTTCAAAATTTCCCCTTACTAAATCCCATCTGTCTGCCACCAGAACGAGGTAATATCCTTCATTTTCACGGCAGATTATGAGATACTGATTCGTTTGTTTGTTTGTTTGTTTGTTTGATTTTGTTTAACGTCTTATTAACAGCTAAAGGTCATTTAAGGACGGCCTCCCCTGTGTGCAAGATGCATGCGTGTAGTGTATGTGTGTGTATTTTGGGAGGCTGCGATATGTTCGTGTTTGTCTCCTTGTGATAGCGCGGAACTGATGCCGACTTTATAGTGCTACCTCACTGAAACATACTGCCGAA
>NW_018408332.1:56730-66876 GCF_002113885.1 Mizuhopecten yessoensis | reverse complement strand
ATTTGTTTAATCTCCCTCTAATGGCCCCGCTATATTCTACTAACAAGAGGGCCCCATCCTTTATACTTACAACATTGATACATTGGGTTCACACTGCACAAGAATCAAAATCGATGCTAGTCTTTAAAAAGATAAAATGTTGATTTGTCTGCAGAACGCAGATCCATTGGCATGATATAAAACAATCATAAGATAGTATCTACGCAATCTTCAAAACTGGTATCAAATAATGCGGTGCCATTATTTTGGAACAATGACATAAAAACGGATTTTAAAGGGAAAGGCGAGTACTGCTGATATGATCAGATCGGCAATTGATATTGCTCAGGGGTTAAAGTACAATCGTATGACTGTTACGTAATCCGTAGTCCGGGTGGTCGGATAGCGTAATCAATTCCCCGATTCCCCGAACAGACTTGAAAAGGTCAACAACTCCACCGCTTAGGTTTCTCCGGGTTCACCTGGTTTCCACCTTGGTCAACAAGAGTGGTTATGGTAAGTTAGAAAAAGGTTGTTCATAATTGTTGTAAAGTACATACAATTTAAAAATAAAATAAAATAAAGCAATCATTTACAATTAAATGGTTTTAAATCTTAAAACATCTTAACGTAACATTACTAAACGCAATATAACTAAATTTAGATTTACATACAATGCTTCTGCGTTAACTCTATACAAGAGATACCCTCTCACTTCTACTACAAAACACAAGAATTTAGAAGCAAAGCTGTAATAAGGATTCAAAGCAAACTAAGACAAGCTATTAACAAAGGAATGGTTTTTTTTGACAGTTTGCACTAAAACATATTCTAGTCAAAAACAAAAATCCCGGGTTTTCATTGGTACGGCCGTTTCCTAGATAAAAGAAAACCTTGACTTAACAAAGGAAATATTTACACGGAGACCTTTAACGAAACACATACGATTCGGAGAGTCAAGCTATTTCTGCTCAATTGACGACACCGCCATGGGAGCAGTCGTAAAACACACGCTGTCTGGTAAATATAAATAGATTTTCAAACAAAAGTGAATGAACGAAATAAAGCCAAAACCAGAGCGTGGAAATTACTAAATCATAAAAATAAGTACAGTTTCCGGCATATTGTAGTTCTGACGAGGGCCATTAAACGGAATGTGTATTCCGTCTTTGCGTATTGCAGAGTTATCTTCTCTTGGGAGCAGGTATTGATTGTTACGTCATTGGTTTGTGTAAGAAAATCACGTCGTTTTCTCAAAAACTGATGACGTTACTCTCTTAAACAAGTGACGTAACAATCAATACCTGTTATCAAGAGAAGATAACTCTGCAATATGCAAAGACGGAATTGCTTAATTCATTGAAATATTTCGAAAAATGAAGCACGTGGAATTCACATCTGAATTATGAACGCGGTATACAAACTTTATATCCTTGTGTAAGTGCTATCAGTAGAATCCCGTCCGGCTTTGTCTTTATTACACAATTTTAAAGTTTACATGGAATAACGACAGCGTCGTCACTGCTATATCGGTCATGCTATTGAGACACAAGCCTAAATCAAGATAGTAGTTACGACTTTGTGTTTGTGTCACGAGTTGAAACGGCGAGGTAATATCGAGGTATCTGTGTGTCATTATATACCTAACCAGCGTACCTCGGCATTGTCTCTGAACAAGGAAGTTGGCTCTGACATGCAAACTGCATGGGACACAACATTACACGGATTAGTTTTTATGTACTGGTATCTAATGTTTGAACTACCCTGACATGCAAAACTGCACAGGACAACCCCCTTATAAACTGTGTTTCTGTGTGCGGGTATTTAGAATGGAATAGCTCTCAGAAGGAACCCTACTCAATACACTTGTCTATAATCTAATACCGATGGTTCGTGGAACAAGTTATGTAGGTACATTAAGGGGTGCCTGTCATATCACATGTTATGTAGAAAATCACCTGTATATCCTGCAGTGTCGAGGAGTCTTCATCAACGCCGAGCAATCGACATAAACATGTCTACAAACCAACGCTAGGGATATTAAGGTACGTTATGTCATATTCATACCACGGTTTAGTACGTTATGTCTACAAACCAACACTGGGGACATTAAGGTACGTTATGTCTACAAGCCAACACTAGGGATATTAAGGTACGTTATTTCTACAAACCAACACTAGGGACATTAAGGCACGTTATGTCTACAAACCAACACTATGGACATTAAGGTACGTTATTTCTACAAACCAACACTAGGGACATTAAGTTACGTTATGTCTACAAACCAACACTGGGGACATTAAGGTACGTTATGTCTACCAACCAACACTAGGGATATTAAGGTACGTTATTTCTACAAACCAACACTAGGGACATTAAGGCACGTTATGTCTACAAACCAACGCTAGTGACATTAAGGTACGCTATGTCTACAAACCAACACTAGGGTAATTAAGGAACGTTATGTCTACAAACCAACACTAGGAACATGAAGGTACGTTATGTCTTCAAACAAACACTAGGGATATTAAGGTACGTTATGTCTCCAAACCAACACTAGGGATATTAAGGCACGTTATGTCATATTCATACCACGGTTTAGTACGTTATGTCTACAAACCAACACCAGGGACATTAAGGTACGTTATGTCTCCAAACCAACACTAGGGATATTAAGGTACGTTATTTCTACAAACCAACACTAGGGACATTAAGTTACGTTATGTCTACAAACCAACACTGGGGACATTAAGGTACGTTATGTCTACAAACCAGCACTAGGGACATTAAGGTACGTTATGTCTTCAAACCAACACTAGGGATATTAAGGGACGTTATGTCTACAAACCAACACTAGGCACATTAAGGTACGTTATGTCTACAATCCAACACTAGGGACATTAAGGTACGTTATTTCTACAAACCAACACTAGGGACATTAAGTTACGTTATGTCTACAAACCAACACTGGGGACATTAAGGTACGTTATGTCTACAAACCAACCCTAGGGACATTAAGGTCCGTTATGTCTACAAACCAACGCTCGGGATATTAAGGTTCGTTATGTCTACAAACCAACACTAGAGACATTAAGGTACGTTATGTCTACAAACCAACCCTAGGGACATTAAGGTCCGTTATGTCTACAAACCAACGCTCGGGATATTAAGGTTCGTTATGTCTACAAACCAACACTAGTGACATTAAGGTACGCTATGTCTACAAACCCACACTAGGGACATTAAGGTACGTTATGACTACAAACCAACACTAGGGACATTAAGGCACGTTATGTCTACAAACCAACGCTAGTGACATTAAGGTACGCTATGTCTACAAACCAACACTAGGGTAATTAAGGAACGTTATGTCTACAAACCTACACTAGGAACATGAAGGTACGTTATGTCTACAAACCAACGCTAGGGACATTACGGTACGTTATGTCTACAAATCAACACTAGGGATATTAAGGTACGTTATTTCTACAAACCAACACTAGGGACATTAAGGCACTTTATGTCTACAAACCAACACTAGGAACATGAAGGTACGTTATGTCTACAAACCAACGCTAGGGATATTAAGGTACGTTACGTCTACAAACCAACACTAGGGACATTAAGTTACGTTATGTCTACAAACCAACACTGGGGACATTAAGGTACGTTATGTCTACCAACCAACACTAGGGACATTAAGGTAAGTTATGTCTACAAACCAACACTAGGTACGTTATGTCTACAAACCAACGCTAGTGACATTAAGGTACGCTATGTCTACAAACCCACACTAGGGACATTAAGGTACGTTAGGTCTACAAACCAACACTAGGGACATTAAGGCACGTTATGTCTACAAACCAACACTAGTGACATTACGGTACGTTTTGTCTACAAACCAACACTAGGGATATTAAAGTACGTTATGTCTACAAACCAACACTATGGACATTAAGGTACGTTATGTCTACTAACCAACGCTAGGGATATTAAGGTACGCTATGTCTACAAACCAACACTAGGGAGATTAAGGTACGTTATGTCATATTCATACGACGGTTTATAATTATATATTTACATTTGCATGGCAATTAAGGTACGTTATGTCTACAAACCAACACTAGGAACATGAAGGTACGTTATGTCTTCAAACAAACACTAGGGATATTAAGGTACGTTATGTATACAAACCAACACTAGTGACATTACGGTACGTTATGTCTACAAACCAACACTAGGGATATTAAGGTACGTTATGTCATATTCATACCACGGTTTATAATTATATATTTACATTTGCATGGCATTGTGACTATATAGCCTCTTTGAAAGCTGTGTCGTTGATAGGACTTTAATTACCATGCATCACGAGGCACAATTCTTAGCGTATTGATACAACACTCACCGGAACTACAATATCTAATATTAATAAATATGACGGCTGTTGAAATATCGCTGGGCATTGTGAGCTTTGACAATGTCATTGTAAATTTATGTGCAAAATAAAAAATAAAATAAAAAAAAAAACCACTTTTATTACAACGAAAACAAGACCAAGGTCTGCAATATCGTACAAAATGCACATCGGTTGAAATCTCCAATGCCGGCAATGGAAACAATTTTAACGCTCATGCAATTTATCAGAAACATCGTCCGTTACACTCCACTGATCAACAGGGGTTCGTTACAAATGTCTGAAATACACATATTTTATAGACCTACTGACACCCATTTTTCAGACCTACTGATATGAGTCACAGCACACATAAACATTTCAGACATTTGGTACGAACCTGTGCTCCGTCGCAAGATCACTCACTTCAAACGCTATCAGTTTCACGCGTCTCGCATCAACAGTTCCTCAGTTTCTGACGACATGTCAAATAACGAGGCTGTTATAGAATATACCGACTGTTGTCAGGTTCCTATACAATCAACAAATAAATTCACGCCTGGATTCTTCAAAAAAGTGAGCAAAGAGAAAAGTTCGAATTAACTTCCAAAAATAACTCTCTCGTGGAGGGCAAGGTCGGATTTACGGTGTTCACTGTATTTGTCCATGCGCGAAATGTGTTCTGGGGAAAAATCGAAACAATTTCAAATCTTTTTTTCAGCTCAGAGTTCTATTGATAAACTTAAATCAACCTACATGTATATATATACCATACGCAATTGTATTGATTCTGCATTGTGGAATAAAATTGAAGTGTTTGTTAAAATTTCAATGAACTACTTTGTTTGACAATACGCTGTTCAAACTATTGAACGAAATTGTGTGGACTGTCGATAAGGCGGGCATTTTTAATTTTAGATATAAATTATATGTTAAAAAAGAACATAAGAGGCAGAGAAAACGTAAATATAAGTATTGAACCGTTTTTTTAATGGTATTTATGATCTATTTGAATGACACAGCTTTGCCATTCAAATAGATCATAAATACCATACAAAAACAGTTCAATGCTTAAATATACAAACTGTATATCTTGTAAACATTGGTCCAGTCAAATATTCACCCTTTACTAATAACATCCATGTTTTTACCAAGTTTTAAGATTGCCTTTAACATGCAGTTAATATAGATGTATTGTTTTAAAATATTATTCGTTGATAGGATACCTTCACCTTCATTTATAAAAGGCAAATGTTTTACTGTGGCTTAAAATCGCCTATATATCACTGATTTTTCTATTAATTTAAACTGCAGCTAATATTTGCCGAAAAAGTACTGATTTTGCTTTTTATAAATTTTGAATCTAAAATAACTTGCGTTCATCATTAGTATTCAAAGCGGACTGATTCAATCCAGTCACTAAAAAACAAAATATAATTTGGTAGGTATCTCCTATGGTGTTACAACGTTTGTATCACAGATGTACACGTGAGGCCCACGTTTGTGTATATTAAAGAAGCAAAGTGTTTATGCTTTATATATATATATATAATTGTAATATTTTTTGTTTTCATTTTAGAATATATAGTTAATACGTTGAGCCGTTAAATTAATACTTTCAATTACAGTCGAACCTCGTTATCTCGAACTGGTATAACTCGGAGACCCCGTTTAACTCGAAGTATTTCACCGGTCCCGGCCAAAGCTCTTCTGAATCTTCGTAATAAAAAACTCTGGTAATTTCAACTCTGCAACTCGAAAAACTATCAGCAGGGGCGGATCCAGGGTGTGTGTGTGTGTGTGTGTGTGTGTGTGTGTGTGTGTCAGGTAATCGCCAAATGGAACTTACCCCCAGATTATATATATATCAAAAGTAATAGAATGCATTTAAAAATGGGAATAAAAAGGGATATTCAGCCCAAATGTAGTTTTGTCCACACTGAATGTCAGCAGAATGTAAAAACACATTGTACAAGAGAAGTGCGCATGACAGGACGGACAGGTAGCTGCTCCTTTCGACGCTCCGGTGAATATGAAAATTTTGTTGATTTCTAAGCTATTTTAATCATAATTTGTCACATATTTTAGCAAATGTGTATTCCTGTGGTACCTGTAACGCAGTGGACCCGAAATGAACTCTATGTAAAACATATATATATGTATATGGGTAGAAAACGTAAAGGTAGAAATTCGGACACCGGGCTGCCCCTCCCCCTAAAACCTGTGCTGTAGGTACCTATACGACCGACGCATTGCCACATAGCGTTCTACAAACATCAGAAATACTGGCAGAAGCACATGTATATATATTCGGGCAACAATTCGGGGATATATCGAACATTTCTGATAGCATGTATCAGAATGGGCCTATTGACAATCGATCTACTCCACACGTACTCCCGTACGGTCAACCACCCGGTTTATCAACTCCCGTTCACAGGTGCTTTACCTGTACATACATGTAGCAGTACGCCCACCAGTCAACTCGGTGCGCACGTACATCAGCCGTTCTCACATCAATTCATTTCAACTTTATTCTCTTTCACAATACAATGTATAGAGAAACATATTTACAATATAATATATAGAAATTGTAGTGTTGGTAGTCGGTCGTACACAGTACTGTTTCATAATAAATGCACATTTGTATCGAAGAGGTCATATATTATTATTAATTATTCAGATAAAAGTACAAAGTGTCTTCAGTGTTTTTATATTAGTAGTATTCATTAATTCATAGAACTTAATTACATTTGGTTTCGTCCAAAAATATTTATCTATATATAAAGTTATATACCCAGATAGTGACGGACACTCCAGCAAGTAATGGAATTCGTCACCAATTTGCTGACTGTTACAGTGTGGACATTTTCTTTCATTATACTCTATATTATGCCATCTGCCGGTTTCAACAATACATTTGTGATTGGTCTTAATTTTACAAAATGTAACTATCTGTATCACTTAAAATATCTAAGTAATTTTCAAAATGTCAATTATTTTAAAAATCCTATAACATGTAGCTTTTGATGAAGTGTGTACATCACTCTGCCATTTCTGTAAATACTGGTCGTACAATCTTTGTTTAATAACATGCTTTAGCCATGTGGTATTACATCCTGAAGTATATTGGACATTCCATAAGTAACTCATACCACATTCATTTAAAATACGTTTAATAAAGCTTATATATGGAACCGATTTATCATCAACATTATGGTGATGGCAATGAAGTTTTACAATATAATATTAATTTTATTTTCTTTAGAATGAGTCAATTGTGACCAATATGTTATTATTCTTGTTTTTACTGTTATTTCAAGTGGGCTAGTACCTAGTTCTCCATATACCATATAATTAGGGGTGCTACTTTTCAACCCTAGTAATAATTTACAAAACTTTAAATGTATACGTTCAATTACCTTAAGGTTTTACAATCTTGTCAAATAAATCATATATACAATGAACTGATACGTTATGTAGTCTACCTTTCTTTATTACGTCATACATTGCTATAGTAGCCTTTTTAATATTGTATTTTTTCGTTTCATTGAATGAACCAGTACGACTAAATGCCGTACCCAAATAGGTAAAATTGTCCACTAACTCTATCACCTCATTATTAAATAAATATACATTTCTATTGTTTTTACGTCCTTTACTAAATACTCTACATTTTTTCTCTCTCTATATTAACGTTTAATTTCCACTGTTTACTGTTTACAGTATTCACTGAATACATTTAGTTGTAGTTGCAAGTCAACTGGACAGTCTGAGAAAAGTAGTGTATCATCAGCATAAAGTAAAATAAAAAGCTTTATGTAAACATGTTAATCATTTTCTAATTTAGTACCAAGGTTTGTCAAACCCTGAACGTTATTTTGGACCATAAACTCTTCGAAATCGTTCAAGTACAGACTAAATAAAAAGGGAGATAGGTTTTCTCCTTGTCTCAAACCATTTTCACATGGAAAATAATCAGACCATTCACCATTAAAAGATTTATTACATGTTAAAACTAATTGTTAACATTTTCCCATTAATTCCCCTCATTAACATCCTGTTCCACAAGCCATTGCGCCATACTTTATCGAAGGTTTTTTCAAAGTAAAAAAAATACACAATATAATTTACGTTTCATGATCTGTGTCAAATTTATCAAAGAGTAAAATACAAAAATGTAATCAATAGTTGAATACTTTTTACGAAACCCTGTCTGATTTTCACATATCAAGCTGACATCCTATGAGTATTTCTGTAGTCTTTCATTTGATATACTAGTGAACAACTTCCCTAAACAACTAACAATCGCAATCAGCCGTCATCAGCATACCCGGGGTATGCTTCACCACCCCCACCCCCACCCGGCACCCTCACATCCGTCGGCGCCTTTCTCGGCCACCAGCCATATCACCATGCAGATGCTCATTGCCAACATTCAAATTATGAATAGCAAAATTGCACAAGTTGACAATGTACTTACATGTAAATTACAAAAACTCGACATGCTTGACGAGATAAAAGGAAATTTGACGTGTTTGAACAACTAAACGAAAATCTGAAACAAGAGACCACCAATATACAGCACACGGCTCGGGAACATTCCGACATTATTAACAAACAGGAAGAACATCACTTTGATATGGAACAGAGACTCCAATGTCTCGAATGGAGATATTTAGACCTGACGAGGGAGAATCACGATCTACATGAAAGTTTCCATAAATTACAAACACATTCTATGAAATATAATTTGATTTTTACCGGGATTGAAACTACTGGGCCTGTACATGAAGAGAAAACCGAACAAATGTTAAGTAATTCCTGTTGGAGGAGATGGAGATGTCCGATGCTGAAAAATGTTCACCGACTGCGGGCACGACGGGATGGGAAGCCACGAAGCAATATTGGAAAGTTTGCTAGATACGAGGACCTCGACCGCGTCCTAAAGTAATGCCCGTCAAACTACGGAATAAACCGGAGTTCTCAATATCCCAACAATACCAACCCGAAATAAGTGATAGACGCTACGCTCTGTACCCGAAAATGAAGGAACTCAAACGTCGTCACGTGAACGTCAAAACTGCATACGACACCCTCTACGTGGACGGCCGTCCGTACGATGACCTCCGGCAATATCAACGCGATACCGTTCTATGGAACGGAAACGTGGGTCTCCCCAGCTGGAACGGAGGAGCTGGTCCCCAGGAACGTAGTCAAGGCCCCCAACCAGAACGTGGACATGAATGAGGTCCTCCGTCGGAACGCGGGAGTGATACATCTCGTACGGCTCCCCTAGCACCCGTGTGAGGGCTCGCCCCCCCCCCCCCCCCCCCCCGAGGGCCCCGGGCGTGGCTCGGCCGGCGTATACTCAGGTCCTTTAGTGTATTCTGGACAGCATCCTCCCCAGGACCCAGCATGTCCCACAGGACAGGGGCACCGGTCCCTGCCACGCAACGGACCCTTGTAGGACAGACACTCAGACACGTTTCTTAATGAACCACGACTAAATGTATGTGGTCTGGAATCCAAACTTCTCAATCCAGATTTCGATAACCTGAACAAATTTTGGACCTTTTTTTGGCTAAAAAACATAAAATAATTGTGAAATGCACTAATGTAACGGTTCCTGACTTGGAGCATGTATATTTTATAGTTAAAGTGTCAGGGTGTTTATGTGTTTAATTAATGAATATGATAAATTGCCATATTCAATACAATATTAGCAGATTACGATTTTTTGTTTGTTTGTTTGTTTTTTGAAAGGGGGG
>NW_018408332.1:38343-56677 GCF_002113885.1 Mizuhopecten yessoensis | reverse complement strand
AATTGTAATTTATAAACAAGTTTTGTCGAGGTTTTTAAAATTCTATAAGCCCCAGTCCGAATTTGTACAATGGTTTGAAATTTCGAATCACTTTTCGAACATGACTGAAAATGTATTACTTGGCTGTATCTACATTCCTCCAGAACTTTTACTGAAATAGAGGAAGAGTTAATTAATGTTTCACAAGGAAAGGATAATGTTATCCTGGCAGGTGATTTTAACGCAAGAACCTCGACAATACCGGACTATATCTAACCTGATGAAAGACTACTAGGTATATCAAATGTTGTAGATAAGAATGAAGATATTGACAATATGAACTGTGTACGTCAACTTATTGAGCAAAATATCCCCCCTTCAAAGATATAGTCACAATAAAGCCAGACAATAAGATATGGAAACTGCTAATTGAAGTATGTAAGAGATCATCTCTTTTTATTGCAAATGGTCGAATATGTAAAGATAAACACATAGGATGAACGACATGTAAAGATACAAGTGTAGTAGATTATCTTATAGTAGATAGTTCAGCTTTTAAACTTGTTTCAGAATTCGTAATATGTTATTTTAATCCAACGTTTTCGGACGTTCACAATCAAATCCACTTCGTGTTGAACTTAACATGCGATACCCAACCCCCATTACAGAAGACAGAGGATAACTCTGATAATAACCGTGTCACATGGGACACATCTAAAAATGACGTATTCACACAGGCACTTAATATAGATGTAAAGCTTGAACTCCGCGATATAAGCACTGCTATAGACCAAATGAATGATCGTGATTATGTAAACTGTGAACAAATCAACGCGGTGGTTAATGACCTTGGTCAATTTCTTATTAAAACGGCATCTTAAGTGTGTGGAACACAACAAAAAAGACGTAAAGGAAAAGTAGATATGAATAAACCGTGGTTCGATAAATATTGTAAGTTAAAAAGAATTGCCTTCAACAAGATCAAGAATAAATATAAAACAGACAAGTCATGGACTACTAAAACAAATATGAACAAATAAGTAGTGAGTACAGGAAACAACTTCGAATAAGTTATAAAAAATATCAAGAAAGATGCATTAAAGAGCTTCGCTCGTTATCTAAATGCACCTCATGTCTGAGTGTTGGAAATAAAATCTGAAATCTAGGTTTAAGGTGATAAAGAACGAAATCGAACAAATTTAAGGAGGCTCCATCCTTTCGCAATTAGCCAGCAGAATTCAATGAAATTTTCACATAATGGTTATGTCACTATGTAGAGATGATTTTATGAAAATCAAAGCATTCCGATAAACTCGGGATTTTTTTGTAAAAAATACCGATAAATTGAATTTTTGTCAAATTCAACACTTTCACATATTTTGAGCGTGTTGCATTGTTCAAAACTATTACAACAATAAAATAATGAAAATGAACATTGCTAATCAACCCTACAAATAGTTTATTTATCATAAAATATCTACAACATGTTACAAAAAGCGTTTTTTGTTGAAATTGTATGGATAGAAGTTATAAAATACAAGCTAAAAGCAAACAGGACACATAGTTACATACAAAAAGAGTGAAAAATTGAGCCAAATATACACAAAGTCTTTATAGTTAATTTATTTTACATTTTACAATAATTTTGATCCTGATGAGAGTTTACCTTGGAAAAAAAACGGAACTTTTTGCAGAGGGATAGAATTTATATAATGACACTTATTTTCTTTACTATACCAAAAACGACGGAAATAAAATAAATTACTATATTTATTGTCAATTTACTGTTCTTTTATGGAACAAAATTACTCTCAATCATGTACATTTTGGATATCATTCCATAGCCTGCTTACGCATGGTATATTAACATGTCAGGTACATATGTAACCATAGGCTATCGCATGGTATGCCGTTATTACGTACACTCACATACACTTGCATTTTATAGGGATGTTGATATTTTACAAACTACTATTTTCACAGAGTTATTGTTATTGCATTTGTGAACCGATTTATCTGACAGAGCGTAACTCGCTCGACAACATAAGTCGTAGCGACCAAGAGCTTGTGAACTACTGTTAGCACGTGATACGTACAGGTGAAGTGTTTTACCGTGAGTTAATTAATGTCTTTGTATCATAAGCTTTATTTCTGAATCAATCAATCAATCAACTTTATTGCATTTTACATCCAATTTACAAGGATCGAGCTGCAAACATCAAACAAACATTGATACTGTCTAATGGACAGCAAAAACTACATACTTATGCATTCTGCAAGCCTGTCTTCCTCAGTTCAAATGACTTTTTAATAAAGAGGCTTATTTCCTGCAAAAGCTGTGGGTCATTAGATGACAATAATAATAATAAATTTTGTAGATCAGGCAATGATGGGTTAATTTTATTTTTTTGGAGAAACGTAGTCCTGATATTTATATTTATTTTGCATTTAAATATAAAATGTACTTCATCTTCTACAGTATTGCAGAATTTACATAGTCGGGATTGTCGAGGAATCTTTTTAGATCTACCAGCCTCAATTTCTAAATTGTGGTTGCTTAGTCTCAGCTTTGCCATCAATTTTCTATATTCAAAGTTGGGTAACGATAGGTAGTGTTCCTCTGCATACTTTTTTTTAAATTTTACTGTATAGAAATAACTTACTATTTTCGTCCAAACTATGCATTTTTTCAAAAAAGTAAGATTCAAATCGGGTGTTGATATATCATCGTCACGCACGTGTACTATTGTTTACCCGTTGTTACTATAATTTACACTACGGTAATGGAATGTCCGATACGCAATACGGAAATGACGACACGAAAATACGACAAGAAAAACATGTGTATTACGAAGGGTAGGAAGTCCTTAACAACATTCTAACCGGAAAATGGGTTACAGTGTGCGGTCATGCGTAAATAGCAATCGGGACCCGATTGGTGTAAATAGCTCCACAGAAAAAAAATCACAGCCTAGGACTGGTTCGCCGGTTTATCTTTTTTTTGTAGGAGCTTGTATGGCACTGATAATTAATTGAGAGATTATAGGAACAATACGATAATTATTGTTGAGTACGTCGTGTTGAGGAGATGTCAAGTGTCATTGGGGTCTATAAATGTGGATATGTTTCCTGATTAACTCATACCAATTTCGGAATGTCGAAATCAACTGAGCAATCCAACTCCAATACAGTGATTTGTGTAAAGACTTGCGCACTTTGATTTCCGCATTGGAAGAGACGGCATGTACGTTTTATAGTAGACGTTCTTCCTGTTTGTATGTGTGTTTTACTGTAACATTAATTAATTAATTAATATGATTATGAATAAACTGGTTTTTTTTTTTAAATTTTACATCGTTATCTTTTTGTCATTTATCGACTGTTTAAATACGTTGACTGTCCGATAAATCAACGACTTATTTATAACCTCATATTTGACCAAACACTTTACTTAGTTTCATGCAAAACATTGGAACTCGCTTAACTGGAATAACTCGATGTTTCCCAACGATCCCGTCGACTTCGAGATAACGAGGTTCGACTGTATGTAGTTTCTACCTGGTATCATAGAGTTAGTGCGTTATAACATATACTCTATGCACGTATTAAGATAGTTTAGCAGGCAAGCATCTTAAAATCTGCCGTATCTTTTGACTTGTATTCATTTGCAATTACTCCTATAACACTACACGTTATTCACACAAACAAACTTGTTTGATCAAAAAATAAATCAAAGCAAATTATCACATCACTACATACGTAAGTAGATAAAATACGTAAAGTTATGTATAGTACTACACAGCATGTGATCTGAAAGCCACCACGTGCTTCTTTATTTTATTTACCCGTCTTGGCCCTTGTTGTAATAATAGTTATATATTTTAAATGTCACCTGAATGTCAGTAACGACTCAAAACACAGCCTGTTTAGCTCCCCATTACACTAGCTTGGGCGATTGTGTAAGGTGACCTTTCTGTACTTAGTCACAAGAGCACGTTGATTGAATGATATTCAACACTACCTTGTTAATGGCTTACATAGAATAGTATATTGACTTAAATTCGTTTAGCATTGATATTGAAAAAAACACATTTTTCTTAAAAAAACCAACGTTACCGTATACTGCCTCACAAAAGTTGTAGTCCTGTATAGAAAAAGTGATTAGATATATTTTATATTGAGAGACGTCTTTAATCATCAATTGTAAATACGTGTTTACTTGTAATATGGCTGATGTGATAAAGTTACTGAATGGTTTATTGTTTGGGTATGTTGCCTCGGGGATAAAACATGTCAAACTGAAAACGTCAATTCAAAGTCTGTTTGATCACACTGGATTGCTGTACATGTCTGGCAGTCTGGGTTTCGGCTCGGATGCTTTCTGTTTTTTTCCATTGGCGATATGTCCTACACGGCAGAGAACGCCAAAGAGTTAATCCTGATAGGCAAACGTTCTTTGTGAAGTGTTTTTGTATAAAGCATATCACGAGTGCAGTAGCTAATTTTGTTGAGTCAATTGATTTAGTTTTCCGATTTGGATAATAACTATTTTATAAACCGATTAGCGTCCTTCTGAAATTGATATTCATCAAATGTAATTAATTTCATATTGATCCCAATTGAATTTCAAGAGTTAATTAATTGCAATGATTGAAAAATGACACAGAATTGATGAGTCATCAGTAGCTGTACCTGTTGCTTTGCGACGTCAACCGATTTGTGTATTATTTGTACAATATAGAGATTTTAGCGCTCCTATTTCATTTAAACTTTTTATTTTTCAGGAAATACATCAGTGTTTGAGAACCACCATATCACCCAACATGTTTGGTAACGGCCTGGTGAGTTTCCTTGTGGTATTTCTACCAGCCATCTCTGTGGTTAATACCCTCGATCACCACAAACTACTGGACCAGTATATCGGTGTATGTGGTATGAACCTCTGTAATTCTTCAATGTTTGAAATCAAACCGGATCTGGACTACACCTCTAGCTCCAGCTGTCCAGACTGCAAGTGTGACAATGATTGTTGGTTAAATAACAACTGTTGCCCGGACCTGTACTTATCATTTCCGGTCATTAACAAGATCAGAACAAATGTTTACCCGATTACGAATGGCTCTTCAGAAGATAAATACGAAGAGATGATTTCTACATGCCCAGCTGAGCACCATGCTTGTGAAGTGGGACCGACATTATTAGACTTACTTAACAACGTCCCCGTGTTTGCCGGGCCGTATAGTCTACCGTTCCGAAGCGCTTGTTATGCACGGTGTAATGGGTATAACGTTACCAGGAATTGGTACCTAGATATTGACTGTGATACATTTTACGACCTAAACTTTTGTTCTACATTTCTGGAAATTTCAACTGAATTATACAACGCTAAGTGTACCGTCAAGTATTCACAAGACTTTGTAAATGAGAAAATACCTACAACCAATGCTGTTATTAGGACATGTAATGTCACGAGGTTCTGGAACGATTATGACGCTGACGTAGACAAAGTGTGTGCGTATCTAGGACCGGAAATGGGGAGATATTCTCTGACACATTCCAACGTTTTCTGTTATATCTGCAATCCGAGTGAGCCTCTCAAATCAAACGTGATATCAACGTGTAACGTGACGGGGAAATGGAATATTTTAGATCAGGGTCTGAAGGACGCTTGCGAACACTACCCAGTGGCTCACTCTGAGCAACCGTACAAAAACTGGTTCTGTCGAATGTGCAACCAAAATAATTTGGATCCATCTACGATTGCGTTAATGGATGGTAGTATCAAAGTAGAATACAAAACGGTTGCCGACTGGTTTTTTTTACCCTCCCAACAGTATGACGTCATAGTGCAGGAGGCAGATATAGAAAATATTGTAAAAGCATTTAAACAACAAGTTAAATTGGAAAACGTAAAGTTCAAAAGCAAGTTAGAAAGAATCCTAGAGAACGACGGTGAAATAGTTGTAAACGGACACACAGTGAATATCACGAACTTGTTATTTAATGATTATTTGAGGACTGGGTCCTACGATATATGCGCTTCCTCACTCCTAAACGTCATATTTACCCAGAAGTCAAACAACTGCTCATGTGACGTGAGCTGTATATTCAAAGACACGGATGCCTGTTGCCCGGATGTCAGACTCCTAACGGAAACGAAATGTATAGACCAATTTGAGCTTTCAACATTTTCTCCGGAATTAAACCCTAATAAATGGTTAGTTATCAACGAATGCCCGGCAAACTATACAGATGACGTCATAGTATATCTATGTCAGAATGATGACATCGAGGCTGCTTACCAGTTGGTTCCAGTTGAAAGTAAGGTATCCAAGATGGTGTTCAGAAACATATATTGTGCATTTTGTCATTTGAATAAGGACCAGGCCGATTCCTATGACGTGTTTATGACAAAGGTACAGTTTTATACACTGAGGTTAGTGTGCCATTTGCCAATTCCATTTCAAAATGAGATTTCGGTAGAACGGATCATATCTCGGGCCAGAACAGGACAGTGTGTCATCCAATACATTCCGGCAGATATACCGGTTACTTGTGATGAGGATAAAACAAAAGGACAATGCAACAAAGTTAATTTGTGGACAGAGAACGACGCGGATGTCCAGTGGGCTTGCGAGAACACAGATATTTTCCCGCAATATAGAGACCACGAAAACATTTTTTGTGATGTCTGTAATCCTTCAATAAACATGCCGCTCTTCTTCGGTTCGTGTAATATGACTAGAAACTGGCATATTTACAACCCTGAGTTAGAACTGGCGTGTGAGTCGTACCCGGCCATGCAGAAAACGCTACCATACAAAAACGGCTTGTGTGAACGGTGTAATGGTCCCAGATGGTCAAGAACGTTTACAAAGAACTTTTTACCATGGGGGTTTGTGAACGATCTTGCTGATTTAGGTGGCAACACAGACAGCAAAAACACCCTCCGAAGTTTCTTCACTACGTATGACGAGCAGCCCCTTGACGACGTGGTACCAGTGACATGCCAACGCCACCAGATGTATGATATATGGAAGGTTTGTACGCTCCCTCATTTTAAACTACTTTTTGCTTCTTTTTTTTTACTCATTTTACTACCATTTTCACCACTTTTTTCTATTTGATAAACAAGTATTTGTCTTTATTTTTAAGTGTGGACAGATAATTCTGTAAACTACTTATTATATGTGTAACTTGTGTATATGCTTGAATAAACTCGAATCGTACGAATACTGAGCTTATATAGACGTGCTTAACGATAAATCCAATCTGTCAATATAAACGTGACAAATGTGGGAAAACGTGACAAATGTGGGTAAACGTGACAAATGTTGGTATACGTGACAAATGTGGGTATACGTGACAAGTGTGGGTATACGTGACAAATGTGGGTATACGTGACAAGTGTGGCTAAAACTGAAAAATGTAGGTCTACGTGACAAATGTGGGTATACGTGACAAATGTGGGTATACGTGCCAAATGTGAGTATACGTGACAAATGTGGGTATCCGTGACAAATGTGGATATAACTGAAAAATGGGGTTATACTTGAAAATGTGGGTATACGTGAGAAATGTGGGTATACGTGACAAATATGGGTATACGTGACAAATGTGGGGATAACTGACAAATGTGGGTATAACTGGCAAATGCTGGGGTATACGTGAAAATGTGGGTATAACTGACAAATGTGGGTATACGTGACAGATGTGGGTATACGTGACAAATGTGGGTATACGTGAAAATGTGGGTATACGTGAGAAATGTGGGTATAACTGACAACTGTGGATATACGTGACAAATGTGGGTATACGTGAGAAATGTGGGTATACGTGAGAAATGTGGGTATACGTGACAAATGTGGGTGTACGTGACAAATGTGGGTATAACTGGCAAATGCTGGGGTATACGTGAAAATGTGGGTATACGTGACAAATTTGGGTATAACTGTCAAATGTGGGGATACATGACAAATGTTGGTATACGTGACAACTTTGTGTATACGTGACAAATGTGAGTATAACTGACAAATGTGGGTATACGTTAAAGTGTGGGTATACGTGACAAATTTGGGTATAACTGTCAAATGTGGGTATACATGACAAATGTTGGTATACGTGACAAATTTTGGTATACGTGACAAATGTGAGTATAACTGACATATGTGGGTATATGTGACATATGTGGGTATAACTGACAAATGTGGGTGTACGTGAAAATGTGGGTATACGTGACAAATGGGGGTATAACTGACAAATGTCGGTATACGTGAAAATGTGGGTATACGTGACAAATGTGAGTATACGTGACAAATGTGGGTATATGTGACAAATGTGGGTATAACTGACAAATGTGGGTATACGTGAAAGTGTGGGTATACGTGACAAATTTGGGTATAACTGTCAAATGTGGGTATACATGACAAATGTTGGTATACGTGACAACTTTGGGTATACGTGACAAATGTGAGTATAACTGACATATGTGGGTATATGTGACATATGTGGGTATAACTGACAAATGTGGGTATAACTGACAAATGTGGGTATACGTGACAATTGTGGGTATACGTGACAAATGTGGGTATGTGGGTATAACTGGCAAATGTGGGTATAACTGACAACCGTGGGTATACGTGACAAATGTTGGGAATACGTGACAAATGTGGGTACACGGGACAAATGGGGGTATAACTGACAAATGCGGGTATACGTGAGAAATGTGGGGATACGTGACAAATGTGGGAATACGTGGCAAATGTGGGTATACATGACAAATGGGGGTATACATGACAAATGTGGGTATAACTGAAAAATGTGGATATACGTGACAATTGTGGGTAACGTGACAAATGTGGGTATACGTGAAAATGTGGGTATACGTGACAAATGTGGGTATACATGACAAATGTGGGTATACGTGAAAATGTGGGTATAACTGACAAATGTGGGTATAACTGGCAAATGCTGGTATACGTGACAAATGTGGGTATAACTGACAAATGTGGGTATAACTGACAAATGCTGGTATACGTGACAAATGTGGGTATACGTGGCAAATGTGGGTATAACTGACAAATGTGGGTATAACTGACAAATGCTGGTATACGTGACAAATGTGGGTATACGTGGCAAATGTGGGTATACATGACAAATGTGGGTATACGTGAAAATGTGGGTATAACTGACAAATGTGGGTATAACTGACAAATGTTGGTATACGTGGCAAATGTGGGTATACGTGACAACTTTGGGTATACGTGACAAATATGGGTATACGTGACAAATGTGGGTATACATGACAAATGTGGGTATACATGACGAATGTGGGTATACGTGACAAATGTTGGTATACGTGAGAAATGTGGGTATACGTGACAAATGTGGGTATACCTGACAAATGTGGGTATACGTGACAAATGTGGGTATAACTGGCAAATGCTGGTATACGTGACAAATGTGGGTATAACTGACAAATGTTGGTATACGTGGCAAATGTGGGTATAGATGACAAATGTGGGTATACGTTCGTTACGAACTATTGGAGTTTACGTTTTGGGTATAACTGACAAATGTGGGTATAACTGACAAATGTGGGTGTACGTGAAAATGTGGGTATACGTGACAAATGTGGGTATAACTGGCAAATGTGGGTATAACTGACAAATGTGGGTATACATGACCAATGTGGGTATACGTGACAAATGTTGGTATAACTGACAAATGTGGGTATACGTGCCAAATGTGGGTATAGGTGACAAATGTGGGTATACGTGACAAATGTGGGTATAACTGACAAATGTGTGTATACGTGACCAATGTGGGTATACGTGACAAATGTTGGTATACTTGGCAAATGTGGGTATACATGACAAATGTGGGTATACGTTCGTTACGAACTATTGGAGTTTACGTTTTCTGACTAATTCTGATTGTATACAACGTATTAGAAAAAACAAAAACCGCTAAAATAGATACAAGCTGAAAATCGAGGCTACGACTATAGGCAGCACTGGACGTTTACGTATATTAATGCAGTAGGGAAGAGATGAGAAAATAAAACCATGTAAAGGATAGATTAGGGAGGCTACGTGTGTAGGATATTACAACCGTTACACTAAAACAACAAAATGAAATATTTTTTTAATTACATTTTCAAAATCAATCCACAGAAAAAATGTCGGGATGTGAAGTGTAATCCGGGCCGACATCTCTACAACGATACCTGTAAACCCCTCCTACAGACCACCACCAACCTGTCCTACTCCTTATCTCTGGGTCTACAGACTCAAATCAACCAGTCGGGGGTCTACATCACAGAGCTACTGGAGGGAATCCGTATTGACGTACATACTTACCTCAGTCAAACTCTTCACGTCAGCTTCCTAGGCATAACTATATCCTCATTCATGGCTATGTCGCATATCGCGTGTCCCAACCGATCCTCCGTCCTCAAGCACGGGGAGAATCTAGATATCCTTTTGTCTACTCAGTTTGAAATTGACACTGAATTCATAAATCGTTTCGAAGCAGAAAAGAATCTTGTGGAACTTCCCGGTCAAACGATGGATGTTAGGCATTTGAACAAGGTGTTCTCGTTCAAAATGTCTACAGACCCGAAAGCCTTTACTTTGCCGATTCTTATAAGGAAGACCAGTCTCCTTCACAAGTGTTACATAAAACAGACCTCACCGTCTCAGTTCAGCCCTCATCGCTCCTTTAGGAGATCTCAGGTCAGTGAACTTCTGCAATGTAAACAAATATACCTGAACGCGGACGAATATGTGATTGATGAGGACGGAATGACCTTGACCTTTGCCGGAAGTGATGCCGTAGTAAAATATCCAGAGTTTGAATTAATATCAAATGGACAGGTAAGGATATGTGCGAGTGAGTTACCGTCCCCGGCTGCTGAAAACGATCTAGAGAACGCATTACGCATTTTCACGCTGGTATTTGTATGCATGTCACTAGTCTGCCTCCTGATTACGTTCGTCCCTTACATCAAGTTCGATTACCTCAGAACTCTACCGGGGTTGAACACTGTTGGATTAATGACGTCATTGTTTCTTGTTCAACTTATGTTCATCATTCAAACTTTTACCACAACAGAAGATGGAGCTGCATGTACAGTGTCTGGTATACTGATGCACGTGCTGTGGCTCGTGTACCTCGCCTGGACTGGGGTGGGGACGTTCCATATGTATAGACTGTTTGTATCCGATGACTATTTCAGTGACGATGCTAGGCGGTACACAACCTTACGCCGTTACGCTTCATTTACAGTGTGTTTCGCGCTGGGAATAGTAACATTGAATGTAGTACTCACGGCAGTCATAAGTGAATCTATCGGATATGGCGGGAATATTTGCTTCATATCCTCCCTTACCGGGAAAGTATTGTCATTCATTGTTCCAGTGATAATCATTTTCATATTGAATACAGTATTTTTTGTCGTGACCTACCGCTACATTAAAGACCAAACATTGAAATGTAAAAAAGTGTTGAAAGACACAACAGTTGCTAAAGATGGCCGATCTTCATTACAGGTGTTTCTCAAGATGTTTGTACTTAGTGGATTTACGTGGACTTTACAGCTCATCGATGGGTTCCTTCCACTGACAGTATTTACATTTATCGTGACATTCCTGAATGCTTCCCAGGGCGTTTTGATATTGTACGTACACCGTAAAAGTTTCAAAATGAAGAGAAACAGACGACGACCAGGATCAACATACAGGGGAAGTACATCTACTGGTGTCCGAGGCACAACCACCAACTCTGCATCGACTAGAAACACCAGCTCTTACGTGAATACAGTTACTGAATCATTTCAAAATGAAGGGTTTGATTCTGTCGAAGACGTACGTAAACCGCGTCTGTCTTCTCGGCCTAGCATTGTATCTGTCACGTCCACCAGTAAGATTATATACCACGCTGACGACGCAGTCGAATGCCACTCCATTACCGAGGACACAAATGAATGCGACTCTATTGGAAACGCCACAGCTGCGAGTGACGATATCGGCAATGATAGAACTGTATGTGACTGCATCGTCCACGAACAATATGTGAAACACCCCATCGGTGATACAGGCGTTGGAGGTGCCTCCGAATGTGGCAACAACAAAGCTGAATGTGAATCAATCGAGAGTGATGATGAAAATGTGAAAAATTCCATCAGTTACGAAAATAATGACTGTAACTCCGTGGAAAACATCATCATCTCTAAGGTTACTGAAGGTGATCTATCGACGAGCATACACGACCAGGTGTCCACCGAGGCCTAAAGACTTTGTAATAAAACGTCCTTCTGTCGGATCAGAGTTACACCGATAGAGACTAGTGATAGAAGGTCACTGTACCGGACCAGGATTACAATGAGGCCTAGATGAAGGCTTCGTGCAAAAATGTTACTGTACCGGACCAGGATTACACCGAGGCCTAGATAAAGACTTAGTGCAAAAATGTCACTGTACCGGACCAGGATGACACTGAGGCCTAGATAAAGACTTAGTGCAAAAATGTCACTCGAACCGACCAGGATTACACTGAGGCCTAGATAAAGACTTAGTGCAAAAATGTCACTCGAACCGACCAGGATTACACTGAGGCCTAGATAAAGACTTTGTGCAAAAATGTCACTCGAACCGACCAGGATTACACCGAGGCCTAGGTAAAGACTTTGTGCAAAAATGTCACTCAAACCGACCAGGATTACACAGAGGCCTAGATAAAGACTTAGTGCAAAAATGTCACTCGAACCGACCAGGATTACACAGAGGCCTAGATAAAGACTTAGTGCAAAATGTCACTCGAACCGACCAGGATTACACCGAGGCCTAGATAAAGACTTTGTGCAAAAATGTCACTCAAACCGACCAGGATTACACAGAGGCCTAGATAAAGACTTTGTGATAAATTGTCACTAGAACCGACCAGGATTACACTGAGGCCTAAATAAAAAACCTTTTTGATAAAATGTCACTCGAACCGACCAGGATTACGCTGATAGGGACTAAATAACACTGAGGCCTAGATAGACAATATGAAAACACTGGCGGTCCCGTCGATGTGGCGATGTGTTTGAGATATCAAACTATTTTTAAGAGGTAATAAACAGCTTATTATGTTAATGATAAAGTATATTAGGATATGGTTCGGCGATGTTAAGTTGTCGCCCATTTTGATTTTCGTAATCCTCAATAAGGACGATTTAATTGATACTGTGGATAGTTTTACACATTTGATGTACTACGCATGCGCTGTATTATTTCCGTAGTAAAAGACGAAACTAGCATTGAGTGATGAGGTTTTACCGGTGAAGGGCGAATATCTTTATGGTAATCAGTTGTACTTTTGCATTGCTATCTTGTGTTATATAAAATGAACCCAGCTCAGATAATTTGTGTCTATACATTGTTACTCAAATTCATAACCAAGCGAAATTAAACAGACATGGCAGAGATTCCTAATAAGGCACGTGTTTATACAGGAACGTTTACACTTTCAGATGTCTTTTGAGTTTAGGGAAGATTTCTGTTTGGAATATATTTGTTTATAAATAATATCTAATAATTTTGATTCATGACAGTTACTTTTTTTTTCATTACTTTTTAAAAGCAGACAGCATTGTATCATGTCCATATATGTTTATATTATCAAAATATTTTCCGTTGTATATGATATCATAATTAAGCATAATTATTCATTTTTTGTGTAGGAAGAAATTCCTTATTCAAGTTATTACTTTACACACTGTCATGGAATGTCATTCAGTTCATATAATCTGCAAGGTGTTCACTGTATGAAGGATTTGTCTGATTTATAAAAGACATGATAGGTCATTGTTCTTTATGTTTCCCTGTTTGTGTTGAAGCACCCCAGGTCTGTGATGTACAAGTTGATATTAATTTCAGTTGAATTAAGCTACAGAAAATTAATGATATTAACTCAAAGATGTTTTTTCCAATCTCAAAATGAAACAAGTCTGTTGTTCTATGGTCTGTATCTATTAAACCATTATTGTGCTAAAACTCAGATATTGTTTGTTCAAGCCTGAGTCTTTGTTCCGGTGGCTTATCATCATCATCATCATCATCATCATCATCATCATCACAGTTTAACAAATGATTTCCCGACTCTGTAGTAAATCAAAAACAAATACCGTTTTCAATGTTCCACTTACAGTTAAATTGTCATGATTTCTGTGAGTTGAAAAAAAAAAAAAAGTTTATGAATAAAACCGCTGTTTATTTAATATATAAAAGGAAGTTGGTTTGAGCGCACGAAATTTATTCTTCCGGAATGGAATGCTTTATAGAATACAAGTACATAACTTGAATCGAATTATGTGCTTAAATCTATTTATATTACTAATGCAAAGTTACCAAATTAAAATTAATCAATTATTTGATGATTTAAGATCTATCCTAGGACATATTGAGTACTATTTCGTTGTTACTTGGATATGTTTATGAACTATTTTTTTTAATAAAACCGCTGTTTATTTGATATATATAATGCCTCATGAATATATACCAGTTTAAGCAATACTGTCCATGTTATACTAATACAGACCCTGTTATTGATTACAGACCCTAGTTTTGATTACAGACCCTAGTTTTGAATACAGACCCTGGTTTTTGATACAGACCCTAGTTTTGAATACAGACCCTAGTTTTGAATACAGACCCTAGTTTTGAATACAGACTCAGTTTTGAATACAGATCCTAGTTTTGGATACAGACCCTGTTATTGAATACAGACCCTTGTTTTGGATACAGACCCTAGCTTTGGATACAGACCCTTATTTTGAATACAGACCCTAGTTTTGGATACAGACCCTAGTTTTATGAACACTCCCTGTATAATGAATACATACCTTGTTATTGAATACAGACCCTTATTTTGAATACAGACCCTAGTTTTGGATACAGACCCTTATTTTGAATATAGACCCTAGTTTTGGATACAGACCCTAGTTTTGGATACATACCATAATTTTAATAACACTCCCTATATAATGAATACATACCTGCTATTGGATACAGACCCTTATTTTGGATACAGACCCTTATTTTGGATACAGACCCTAGTTTTGGATACAGTCCCTAGTTTTGGATATACACCATAGTTTTGGATACATACCATTATTTTAATAACACTACCTATATAATGAATACATACCTGCTATTGGATACGGACCCTTATTTTGGATACAGACCCTTATTTTGGATACAGACCCTTATTTTGGATACAGACCCTAGTTTTGGATACATACCCTAGTTTTGGATACATACCATAATTTTAATAACACTTCCTATATAATGAATACATACCTGCTATTGAATACAGACCCTTATTTTATATACAGACCCTAGTTTTGGATACAGGCCCTAGTTTTGGATACAGACCCTTATTTTGAATATAGACCCTAGTTTTGGATACAGACCCTAGTTTTGGATATACACCATAGTTTTGGATACATACCATTATTTTAATAACACTACCTATATAATGAATACATACCTGCTATTGGATACAGACCCTTATTTTGGATACAGACCCTAGTTTTGGATACAGACCCTAGTTTTGGACAATACCCTGTTTTGGATACAAACCTTAGTTTGGATACAGACCCTAGTTTTGGATACAGACCCTAGTTTTGGATACAGACCCTAGTTTTGGATACAGACCCTTATTTTTGATACAGACCCTAGTTTTGGATACAGACCCTAGTTTTGGATACAGACCCTAGTTTTGGATACAGACCCTAATTTTGGATACAGACCATAATTTTAATAACACTCCCTATATAATGAATACATACCTGNGACATACCCTGTTTTGGATACAGACCCTAGTTTTGGATACAGACCGTTATTTTGGATAGAGACCCTAGTTGTGGATACATACCCTGTTTTGGATACAGACCCTAGTTTTGGATACAGACCCTAATGTTATGAACACTGTATAATGAATACAGACCCTGTTTTATGAACATAGACCCAGTTTAATTAATGCAGACCATGTGTCATGAACATATATTTAAATACATATCATTACCTAAATATTACCATGTTTTATATGTTGTATTTGTTAATACTAACATCCTATAATATCTGTACGGATTTACTAATACAGACCATGGTATATGAATGTAGACGCTGTGGTATTAATACCGACAACGCTAAAGGAGTTTAAATCCTGCTTTATGAATAATGACGCTGTTTTATGAGTACATGAATACAGACGATTTCTTTTTAATATAAACATGTATCAAGAACAGCATCCATGATTACCTAATACAGACCCTGATTTTCACGGAGAATTACAGAACCTTCATGTTTTCTCTTATTTTTTTCCTAACGATTCGAAAACACGTTGAATTAAAACATTAAGCAATCATTATATATCTGCTGCCCTCACTGCTACACCTGGAACTATATTTTGATATGCACTACGAACTATGTTTTTGTTTCCTAACGTTTGGGTCTCCCCCGACCTAACGTTTGGGTCTCCCCCGACCCAACGTTTTATTTCACGACACTAGGTTTACTTTATGTTTATGTTAGCCTATAGCCAGACAAAACAAAAGAGATTTGGAGCCAAGATTATTATCTGATTTTATCTTTATAAAGGGATCGGCTGTCTGTAATGCTAAAACAGTATATACTTTCAGGAAGATAAACGTAAAACTGTTATATAATTATTGTTTCATGATTTAGTATGTAGCTCAAGGTATGTTCTCATATATGATTATGAACTAATAAGTTTTTGTCGATCGTCGGTATTGACAACTGGATACTTACCAAATAGTGTGTGTTATATTTAGTAACAGGAAGTACCTGTTTACAGGATAGGTACCCCACGTACATGTACTTTGGTCGAAGTGAAATAAGGAGTTGTCATGCAGCGTTTCTATTGTTATATAAGGCTTGTAGGTAACAATTTCCCATGATTCTATTACATATCATTTATTTCCTTGAAGGTTTCGTGTTAATATAGGCTGGGAATAATAGTCAGGTTGTGTCCATGTCTCATGGAACACGGGGCTATCCATTATATATAAATATATTAATATAACGTGTTACTATTTCAAAATGTTATTATTTGACCGTTTATTTCCGTGGTGGTGATTATCAGTAATCATCTTAATTATTACATTTTCCCCCCATATTTAACATTTTAACTAAGGTGTTTTTAACATCAAATGTTTTCAAATTGATCACATGATATTATTTGTTGTGCTAATCTACCTGTGTTAATGTATTGGTTGTTTTGTTATGGTGGGTCTCCTTCTTGCTTCATAAACATTCAGAAACAGTCGAACAACAAAATTTGGCACATGTCATTAAAAAAAAAAAAAGGTGACCTGCTCAGTCGAGTACTATTTTTATCATTGGACAAAGCACATACAATACATGACCAATAACAACAGGGCCCATTTATTTCATGCATGAGACCACATAGTCTTAGAGTTTAATTCCAAATCTGTCCAACTATTTCACTCGGAACGCAGTTACGTGACGAAATGCCTACCTTAAGATATGACACCTTATATAATATTGAACGTACGACACGGCACTGAGTTTATTCAGATTTCAGTCTGGGATGTTGACTGTGAGGCGGCTATATTGTTAATGTTATTCAAAAATATGTTGTGGTTTTTATTATTAATTATTTCAATGAACTTATTTTCTCCCCACAATTATCAAGATGGACGTCGTTTCTTTAAAATCTCCATGTTGAGCAATGGATATAATTTGAGTGTCATGAAAGACGAAATTTCCGATTCCCACTATCATTTATATTTTTATATAAAACCGTATAATCGGGGGGTTTCTTCTGTGAATTCTGCTCAGGGGGAAATCAACACTGAGGATCTATATCTTTGCTTTTTCTTGCCATTCTATTTATTTTGTTTGTTATTCATCAACGGTCGAGTGATAGAAGTAGTAAATTCACTATAGAATAGAATACCACTAATATCCTTTGAGTTTGCCTCGGCGGACAGTAATATCTTCCGTGTTACAGGAAATGTTGCTCTCTTGTAATATAATGTGTGCATATTCCGACGAGACTGAGTACCTCCTATTGTTATATCTACACCTGTATGTCTCTAACGAGACTGAGTACATCCTACTGTTATATCTACACCTGAATGGCCCTAACGAGACTGGGTACATCCAACTGTTATATCTTCACCTGTATGGCTCTAACGAGACTGGGTACATCCTACTGTTATATCTACACCTGTATGGATCTAACGAGACTGGGTACATCCTACTGTTATATCTACACCTGTATGGCTCTAACGAGACTGGGTACATCCTACTGTTATATCTAC
>NW_018408332.1:19356-30909 GCF_002113885.1 Mizuhopecten yessoensis | reverse complement strand
TTGAATCCTTGTTTTGTTGATCTATTGATTTTGAGTTTGAATCCTTGTTTTGTTGATCTATTGATTTTGAGTTTGAATCATTGTTTTGTTGATCTATTGATTTTGAGTTGAATCCTTGTTTTGTTGATCTATTGATTTTGAGTTTGAATCCTTGTTTTGTTGATCCATTGATTTTGAGTTTGAATCCTTGTGTTGTTGATCTATTGATTTTGAGTTTGAATCCTTGTTTTGTTGATCTNCATGGCCCATTGGACATTGCTATTGTAAATTCCTTGAAACGACGTAGAGGACTTATTCCTCTTCTTATTCCTCTTCTACTTCCTGTTTTCTCCTGCCAAATGGTTTCCATATTTTCTTTTCAGAAGTTAGCTTTCTCCTTTTTCTTCTACTTCTTTATCCGCCAAATAGTTTCTGGGGTTTTTTCTTTGAAACTTCTGTCTAGGTGCTTACTAAACTTCACATAAACATTGATGGGCGTAACGCAATTCAGTTTGTCATCCATCTTGTCCGCCATGGCCTACAATAGATCGACTCATTAATGGGTGGACACCAAGGTGATACCAGCAGTTCAGCTCCTTTTCTGATTTGTTATGGCTTAATATGTACGGTATCAGGACGATGCCAGATCTTTCCAATGCATCATTTGCGACTACATGGGCAGTTTGTGGGATTTTTGTAAGGCTGTCCCTTAAAAGTAGAACTTGTTGTATCTTTTTGATAAATATATGTATATATTCATGAATTATAAATAAGTCAATAACATTAAATGGATTATTTGTTTTATATGTTGAAGAAAACCCATTATTATATGCAATAAAAGGAACATTAAAAGACTAAAGAATTCTGTGTTTCTTTATCAGTGCCAATAAAGTACTTGCCACTTCACAAGGTGATGACGTGACATTGTTTAGATTTGACCTTGATGACATGGCGAGTGTCGACCATGAAAGCAGAAGACGCTTACGCTTCTGGTACACCTGGTCTATTGATTTTGAGTTTGAATCCTTGTTTTGGTGATCTATTGAATTTGAGTTTGAATCCTTTTTTTGTTGATCCATTGATTTTAAGTTTGAATCCTTGTTTTGGTGATCTATTGAATTTGAGTTTGAATCCTTTTTTTGTTGATCCATTGATTTTAAGTTTGAATCCTTGTTTTGGTGATCTATTGAATTTGAGTTTGAATCCTTTTTTTGTTGATCCATTGATTTTAAGTTTGAATCCTTGTTTTGGTGATCTATTGAATTTGAGTTTGAATCCTTGTTGTGTTGATCTATTGATTTATAGTTTGAATCCTTGTTTTGTTAAGCTATTGATTTTGAGTTTTAATCATTGTTTTGTTGCCCCTTCAGTATTCACTGGTTGTTTATGGAAGGTAGCTTTTTCGTACATTGCTAATTAATGTCTCCAGAATTAATATTATACTCGAGCTTCATTAATCCAGATCTATGTGGTTTTTTGAAAATACCAAAGATATTGCTAGGATATATACTTGTCATAGATATGTTTAAATAGTAGAATTCTACGTGGGACACTTCTTTTGCACTTGCTTTTATGTTGATCTATTGATTTTTAGTTTGAATCCTTGTTTTGTTGGTCTATTGATTTTGAGTTGAATCCTTGTTTTGTTGAGCTATTGATTGTGAGTTTGAATCCTTGTTTTGTTTATCTATTGATTTTGAGTTTGATTCCTTGTTTTGTTGATCTATTTATTTTGAGTTTGAATCATTGTTTAGTTGATCTATTGATTTTAAGTATGAATCCTTGGTTTGTTGATCTATTGATTATGAGTTTGAATCCTTGTGTTGTTGATCTATTGATTTTAAGTATGAATCCTTGTTTTCTTGATCCATTGATTTTGAGTTTGAATCATTGTTTTGATGATCTATTGATTTTGAATTTGAATCCTCGTTTTGTTGATCTATTGTATTTGAGTTTGCATCCTTGTTTTGTTGATCTATTTATTTTGAGTTTGAATCATTGTTTAGTTGATCTATTGATTTTGTGTTTGAATCCTTGTTTTGGTGATCTATTGAATTTGAGTTTGAATCCTTTTTTTGTTGATCCATTGATTTTAAGTTTGAATCCTTGTTTTGGTGATCTATTGAATTTGAGTTTGAATCCTTGTGTTGTTGATCTATTGATTTATAGTTTGAATCCTTGTTTTGGTGATCTATTGAATTTGAGTTTGAATCCTTGTGTTGTTGATCTATTGATTTTTAGTTTGAATCCTTGTTTTGTTTATCTATTGATTTTGAGTATGAATCCTTGTTTTCTTGATCCATTGATTTTGAATTTGAATCCTCGTTTTGTTGATCTATTGAATTTGAGTTTGAATCCTTGATTTGTTGATCTATTGATTTATAGTTTGAATCCTTGTTTTGTTTATCTATTGATTTTGAGTATGAATCCTTGTTTTGTTGATCTATTGATTTTGAGTTTTAATCATTGTTTTGTTGACACTTCAGTATTCACTGGTTGTTTATGGAAGGTAGCTTTTTCGTACATTGCTAATTAATGTCTCCAGAATTAACATTATACTCGAGCTTCATTAATCCAGATATATGTAGTTTTATGTAAATCCCAAAGATATTGTTAGGATATATACTTGTCATAGATATGTTTAAATAGTAGAATTCTACGGAGTAAGGTCTTCATCCTTCAACTAAAATAAATCTATAAAATCTTCGGGAAGAAAGCTTTTCTTCGCGTTGCAATGTTGAATTTTCTTAAACGCGTCATCGTGTTTAAAAACATAAAGATTGATTGCTTGAAATTCATATCTAGGGGCAGTATAATTCTTGGTTTTTGTTATATTCATGTTAACAAAGCTTAGGAGAACAAAACCGAAAACCTAAGATAAAGCTCGTAGCCGGACACTCGCTTGTCGCTTAATCAGCCTTATGCAAATTAGCTAAGATATCTTGACAGAGTTTATCTCTAAATATGACTATTTGTCAGTAGCTGAGCTGAAGGTCATTATTTTGTATTTGGTTTTTTGTTTCAATTTGATAATGAATATCATAACTATCACTTATACAAAGTTCTTGTTAAATCTCACTAAGCTGAACAAACGTGATAGTGTGGACTCCTGTTTTAGCTTCACCCAAGTGAGGACATGCTAAAACAGATATCACTTTGAACAGTTGTTCTAAAAATACGAGATCATCTGAAAGTTTATATTTTGGCCAAAGGACATGCACATTGTTTTTTCTTTTTTAATAAAAAATATTACCGATTTAAATTTAACTTTGATGTATCAATTACCCAATAAAGCCTTATATAAGGTAGACGTATGGACATATTACGTTACGGCGGAGTAAGTCAACAGTTGGTAATTAACCAGGTAAGACATCCGGGAGCTGACCTGAATGGGTAACTACCAGGTAAACATGGTACGAGCGTCATTCCTTCACGCCTAAACAGAACCTCAGACAAAGGAAATACCTTTCGGAACAAATGATACCGTCAAAAAACCTTACCGCGTGGCTGTAAACGTGACTGAGATCTATATATACACACGTTTTTTTTTAACTTCTCAACATTCCTATTTATCAATTAGTTGTACCCCTTATCGTATCGATGAGTCATGTTTTTATTCAAGGCTAGCTCGTGGAATTTCCGCTATCAATTAAGGATCCTTGTCCCCCTGTACTGTGGTTTTTGCTATAAACGGTAACCCCCCCACCCCCCACCCCCTTCATTTTATTTAGGATATACATGTAACTTCCGGTGACCAAGTAGCTGAGTTGGTTAGAGCGACAGTATAAACATCGGGGGTCCTGGGTACGAATTCCGGTTGAGACAAAATATAATCAACAATAATCAAAGTGTCAAATATCAGCATGGCTAGGCCATGTTACGAACCCTAGGTTTTACATTGTTATACTGTTGCTCTAACCTCCTGTGCTTTTTGGTCCCTAACCTGACTGCTACAGACAACATCCAAAGCGAAATGGATGGGAGGTTACTGTATATACAAAACATCAGTGTAGTGGGACAGGGTTTCTTTAGTAAAACTTTTTGAATCTCCCTTCTTTTTTATCATATATATGCTTCTGAGCTCTCTAGGCTTTTTGTAAATATCTTTTTCATTTGGCTGACCTTGAACACTACTGATGGGTCCGTATTAGAAGAAAGGACCAAACATGGTTCAGTGAAACCTATCAGCTACAAATACATGTAGGTGTGTATTTGTATTGAAAACGTAAGCTTTCCACGTGTGTGCCTACCATCCTCGATATCCGGGGGTTACGCTCACGTCGTCTCTACACCCCTGGAAAATCGAAGGCTCAGTGTGCACCGCCTTGTGGATGAGACAAGAAGACTAATTTTATCCTGTGATGTACATCAAAAGAATCTCGCAGTCACGTGACGGTAAAAATTGACAGGCTTTCAAGTCGGGCGTATCTCCTTTGTAATCTTCAAAGGACATGTATCTACTTGAAATCAATCAAACAGCTATCTTCGTGCCTTCACTTTTGATATGACATATCGAGGATGACATTGGACGTACATATATGATACACTGTTTCTATGGTAATATTAGTCTTTTTCTCATTGCTGCGCGTATATGAAAGACGAAAGAGGTGTAGGTAATGTCTCTCTTACAATCCATTTCAATCCATTTGCATGACGTCACAGTGGAAAATGAAAAAAGAGTGACGTCAAGTCACGAAATTGGGAAATTCCTATGCCCCAAGCGGAAATTGTGATGTCTTTTTGTGGTTCCTTTTATGCGCCCATGGATTTGGGAAAGGGAAATTTTACCCTCGATATTTTCAAATCTGTGCAAAACCCTTATTGAGCATGGGGTATTATCGAATTTGAACCACCTTTGGGTGTAATTATTTCCAACACCACACTTTTACGGCATCGAGTGTCACTCCAGCAGACTACTACACCGACCTTATCTTACATACACCTCATGTCTACCTTTGGTATGTAATCAGGCACGCTACAATTATACTGCCATTATCAGTCATTATCCGTCATTAGTCTATTTACTGAATACTATACCCTTGTTTACAGCAACGGGCTGACTCTCAATAAGACACGCCTTACGCTTCGATGTTCATGCAAGGTTGTTTTCAGAATAACAAATAAATCAGTGGGGGAAGAGAAGAACTGTAATTATTTAATATATTGTCAAACCATGAAGACGTCTTGTGGTAATGAGTATATTTCTACATGTTATAATTGCACAAAGCACCCCTGAACTGAAAAAAATAAACAATTCACTCTTTTAACCAATCAGAAAAAACGTGCAGGACGGAAATACTAAAATCTTGAGACAGGGTGAGATTTGGGTCGTCAGGCAAGCGTCAGTCCCAAAATAGCCCAATATGTCGAATAGAACAAACAACATCTGATCCAGCTCCTCAGTTTGTTAACAATCCTTGTTTGTTATATTTACTAGTTATCTTAACAATAGGTAAATCTAGAATGAGTACCTAAGAATGTCGTACTACCGTTCAGTACCCTGTCAGCTACAGCTACATACCTAAAACTATTATAGCTATCGTACCACGGTTCAGTACCCTGTCAGATATAGCTACGTACCTAGCACTATTATAGCTATCGTACCACGGTTCAGTACCCTGTAAGTTATAGCTACGTACCTAGCACTAGTATAGCTAGCGTATCACGGTTCAGTACCCTGTCAGCTATAGCTACGTACATAGCACTATTATATCTATCGTATCACGGTTCAGTACCCTGTCAGCTATAGCTACGTACATAGCACTATTATAGCTATCGTTACACGGTTCAGTACCCTGTCAGTTATAGCTACGTACATAGCACTCTTATAGCTATCGTACCACGGTTCAGTACCCTGTAAGTTATAGCTACGTACCTAGAACTATTATAGCTATCGTAACACGGTTCAGTACCTGTCAGTTATAGCTACGTACATAGCACTATTATTGCTATCGTTACACGGTTCCCTACCCTGTCAGTTATAACTACGTACATAGAACTATTATAGCTATTACCCTGTCAGCTACAGCTACATACCTAAAACTATTATAGCTATCGTACCACGGTTCAGTACCATGACAGTTATAGCTACGTACCTAGAACTATTATATCTATCGTTACACGGTTCCCTACCCTGTAAGTTATAGCTACGTACATAGCACTAGTATAGCTATCGTACCACGGTTCAGTACCCTGTCAGTTATAGCTACGCACCTAGCACTAGTATAGCTATCGTATCACGGTTCAGTACCCTGTCAGCTATAGCTACGTACATAGCACTATTATAGCTATCGTTACACTGTTCCCTACCCTGTCAGTTATAGCTACGTACATAGAACTATTATAGGTATCGTTACACGGTTCAGTACCCTGTCACTTATAACTACGTACATAGCACTATTATAGCTATCGTTACACGGTTTCCTACCCTGTCAGTTATAGCTAGAACTATTATAGCTATCGTTACACGGTTCCCTACCCTGTCAGTTATAGCTAGAACTATTATAGGTATCTTTACACGGTTCCCTACCCTGTCAGTTATAGCTAAAACTATTATAGCTATCGTTACACGGTTCCCTACCCTGTCAGTTATAACTACGTACATAGAACTATTATAGCTATCGTTACACGGTTCAGTACCCTGTCAGTTATAGCTACGTACCTAGAACTATTATAGCTATCGTTACAAGGTTCCCTACCCTGTCAGTTATAGCTACGTACATAGAACTATTATAGGTATCGTTACACGGTTCAGTACCCTGTCAGCTATAGCTACGTACCTAGAACTATTATAGCTATCGTTACACGGTTCCCTACCCTGTGAGTTATAGCTAGAACTGTTATAGCTATCGTTACACGGTTCCCTACCCTGTCAGTTATAACTACGTACATAGAACTATTATAGCTATCGTTACACGGTTCAGTTCCCTGTCAGCTATAGCTACGTACATAGAACTATTATAGCTATCGTAACACGGTTCAGTTCCCTGTCAGCTATAGCTATGTACCTAGAACTATCATAGCTATCGTTACACGGTTCAGTTCCCTGTCAGCTATAGCTACGTACATAGAACTATTATAGCTATCGTTACACGGTTCAGTACCGTGTCAGTTATAGCTACGTACATAGAACTATTATAGGTATCGTTACACGGTTCAGTACCCTGTCAGCTATAGCTACGTACCTAGAACTATTATAGCTATCGTATAACGGTTCAGTTCCCTGTCAGTTATAGCTACGTACATAGAACTATTATAGCTATCGTTACACGGTTCAGTACCCTGTCAGTTATAGCTACGTACATATCACTATTATAGCTATCGTTACACGGTTCAGTACCCTGTCAGTTATAGCTACGTACCTAGAAGTATTATAGCTATCGTACCACGGTTCAGTACCCTGTCAGTTATAGCTACGTACATTGCACTATTATAGCTATCGTTACACGGTTCAGTACCGTGTCAGTTATAGCTACGTACATAGCACTATTATATCTATCGTATCACGGTTCAGTACCCTGTCAGCTATAGCTACGTACCTAGAACTATTATAGCTATCGTTACAAGGTTCCCTACCCTGTCAGTTATAGCTACGTACATAGAACTATTATAGGTATCGTTACACGGTTCAGTACCCTGTCACTTATAACTACGTACATAGCACTATTATAGCTATCGTTACACTGTTCCCTACCCTGTCAGTTATAGCTACGTACATAGCACTAATATAGCTATCGTAACACGGTTCAGTACCCTGTCAATTATAGCTACGTACATAGCACTATTATAGCTATCGTTACACGGTTTCCTACCCTGTCAGTTATAGCTAGAACTATTATAGGTATCTTTACACGGTTCCCTACCCTGTCAGTTATAGCTAGAACTATTATAGGTATCGTTACACGGTTCCCTACCCTGTCAGTTATAGCGAGAACTATTATAGCTATCGTTACACGGTTCCCTACCCTGTGAGTTATAGCTAGAACTGTTATAGCTATCGTTACACGGTTCCCTACCCTGTGAGTTATAGCTAGAACTGTTATAGCTATCGTTACACGGTTCCCTACCCTGTCAGTTATAGCGAGAACTATTATAGCTATCGTTACACGGTTCCCTACCCTGTCAGTTATAGCGAGAACTATTATAGCTATCGTTACACGGTTCCCTACCCTGTGAGTTATAGCTAGAACTGTTATAGCTATCGTTACACGGTTCCCTACCCTGTCAGTTATAGCTACGTACCTAGAACTATTATAGCTATCGTACCACGGTTCAGTACCCTGTAAGTTATAGCTACGTACCTAGCACTAGTATAGCTATCGTATCACGGTTCAGTACCCTGTCAGCTATAGCTACGTACATAGCACTATTATATCTATCGTATCACGGTTCAGTCCCCTGTCAGTTATAGCTACGTACATAGCACTATTATATCTATCGTATCACGTTTCAGTACCCTGTCAGCTATAGCTACGTACCTAGAACTATTATAGCTATCGTATAACGGTTCAGTTCCCTGTCAGTTATAGCTACGTACATAGCACTATTATAGCTATCGTTACACGGTTCAGTACCCTGTCAGTTATAGCTACGTACCTAGAACTATTATAGCTATCGTAACACGGTTCAGTACCCTGTCAGCTATAGCTACGTACCAAGCACTATTATAGCTATCGTTACACAGTTCAGTACCCTGTCAGCTATAGCTACGTACCTAGCAATATTATAGGTATCGTTACACGGTTCCCTACCCTTTAGGGTTGTTACCTGTACCTTTAGGTGTGTTACATATACCTTTAGGGGTGTTACCTGTACCATTAGGGGTGTTACATATACCTTTACGGGTGTTACCTGTACCTTTAGGCGTGTTACCTATACCTTTAGGGATGTTACCTATACCTTTATGAGTTATACCTGTACCTTTAGGGGTTTTACCTGTACCTTTAGGGGTGTATAGCTACGTACATAGCACTATTATATCTATCGTATCACGGTTCAGTACCGTGTCAGTTATAGCTAGAACTATTATAGGAATCGTTACACGGTTCCCTACCCTTTAGGGGTGTTGCCTGTCCCTTTAGGGGTGTTACCTGTACCATTAGGGGTGTTACATATACCTTTAGGGGGGTTACCTGTACCTTTAGGGGGGTTACCTGTACCTTTAGGGGCGTTACCTGTACCTTTAGGGATGTAACCTATACCTTTATGAGTGTAACCTGTACCTTTAGGGGAGTTACCTATACCTTTAGGGATGTTACCTATATCTTTATGAGGGTTACCTGTACCTTTAGGGGCGTTACCTATACCTTTAGGGATGTTACCTATTCCTTTATGAGTGTTACCTGTCCCTTTAGGGGTGTTACCTGTCCCTTTAGGGGTGTTACCTATTCCTTTAGGGATGTTACCTATATCTTTATGAGTGTTACCTGTTCCTTTAGGGATGTTACCTATACCTTTAGGTGTGTAACACCCCTAAAGGTACAGGCAACACCCCTAAAGGGTAGGGAGCCGTGTAACGATACCTATAATAGTTCTAGCTATAACTGACACGGTACTGAACCGTGATACGATAGCTATACTAGTGCTAGGTGCGTAGCTATAACTTACAGGGTACTGAACCGTGGTACGATAGCTATAATAGTTCTATGTACGTAGCTATAACTTACAGGGTACTGAACCGTGGTACGATAGCTATAATAGTTCTATGTACGTAGCTATAACTTACAGGGTACTGAACCGTGGTACGATAGCTATAATAGTGCACAGGTTACACCCCTAAAGGTATAGGAAACACCCCTAAAGGTATAGGGAACACCCCTAAAGGTACAGGTAACCTATACCTTTATGAGTGTTACCTGTACCTTTAGGGATGTAACCTATACCTTTATGAGTGTTACCTGTACCTTTAGGGGTGTAACCTGTACCTTTAGGGGTGTTACCTATACCTTTAGGGGTGTAACCTGTACCTTTAGGGGTGTTACCTGTACCTTTAGGGGTGTTACCTATACCAAAAAAGGTCTAATGTTTCAATGAGGTTGAAAATGACGTTTTATGTAAAAGATGAAACACGGCGATTGTTGTCACAAGCTCTAGTAAAGTGGTTGCCTTTGTAAATGAAATGTTGGTACCGCAACCTATCTGATTACTGGATACAAGATACAATGTATGTATCGGACACCATAAAAGTCAAGAAGAGATTTCTAATGCTGTATGTCGATTGTGAAATAATTGTCAATTTTCCATAAAAGGATATTAATATTTAACCTTTCGTAAAAAGTTCATAAACTCATGTTCGAGTTATCTTTAAGAAAGAAACAGATGTATGAATATCAACTTGTTTAAAGGGCTATCAAAGTATTATCCTTCCATCTTCGTGTATCAACGTTACTGATACTGTAACTACTATACTCACTACTAACGTGTACACTGGTGAGTGGGGATCTGTAAGTTAATAGGATCTAGCCTAATAGACTTCGACTGGAATACAGAAGGAGGTTGACTTACTACACGTAAAGGTAGCAAGCCCTCTAGTAGTAAATCTTCTACTTTAAACCCAGCACATATAAAGTAACAATCATCGTCACAACAAAATCATATAAGGTTTCACACAATAGTTCAAAGGATATCACACAGTTCTCCAAATAAGTATGTTTTACTTTTCATAAAGAGTACTATAAAAATGTGGATTCTAATGAATGTGACTTCATTCTTTTTAAATAGACGACTTTTTGTCGTTACACAATGAAATATTATCTTATGTTGAACGTGCAAATTACACCCTACATTACAAAAGGTAATCATTACACCCTACATTACAAAAGGTAATTATTTAAGAAATAATCAACATGTGTGCGTGCATTATGGTGGAATATAAAACGAGGGTGAGAAAATGTTGGTAAAAATAATTAACTCAGGCCGCTTCGTCCTGAGTTAATTAATTTTCCAACTTCAAATCCCGAGTTATATATTCCATCATAATGCACGCACATAAGTTGATTATTTTTATTCTACCACGTCAAATGTAACAAATTGTAAAGATTCGATATGCAAATTAGACGCTGTTCTTTTGCGCGTGCAAGATTTATCACGTGATCGTGTTGCTTCGTTTTAACTTGATCAATGTCGCGCCAACATTTCTCAGTGCGTAGGGTTGGGATTCCCGGATTGCGTTTACTTCTAAAACCATCATCATCGTAACGGTATCAAGAGGATTTTCTTGGAAGTGCCAGTGATACAACATCATACGATAGGCCTGACATAGGTTTGCATATTTAGTTGGTTGCCATGACGTGATGGAAAGTCACTGAACGGCTGATCATGATGCGACCTTCACCTTCACCGACTTCACCGGACAGCTGTGTTTTGCAACCACTGTTCAGACCGATGCTACTTTTTGCAACATTATTCTTCACACACGGTATGTACACTGTAGGCGAATGCTCCACATCACTTTGATTTTTTGAAAGCAGACGACGTTTTGCAGACCAGAAACAACTGAACACGTGTGACGTCAGAAACGATGTTTATTTCAATCAATCAAACATTGGCACGCTATCGACATCGTTCGTCAAAACA
>NW_018408332.1:14726-18787 GCF_002113885.1 Mizuhopecten yessoensis | reverse complement strand
TATTACACCCTACATTACAAAAGGTAAGTATTACACCCTACATTACAAAAGGTAAGTATTACACCCTACATTACAAAAGGTAATTATTACACCCTACATTACAAAAGATAATTATTACACCCAACATTACAAAAGGTAATTATTACACCCAACATTACAAAAAAGGTAATTATTACACCCTACATTACAAAAGGTAATTATTACACACGAATTACAAAAGGTAATTATTATACCCTACATTACAAAAGGTAATTATTACACCCTTCATTACAAAAGGTAATTATTACACCCTACATTACAAAAGATAATTATTACACCCTACATTACAAAATGTAATTATTACACCCTACATTACAAAAGGTAAGTATTACACCCTACATTACAAAAGGTAAGTATTACACCCTACATTACAAAAGGTAATTATTACACCCTACATTACAAAAGGTAATTATTACACACGAATTACAAAAGGTAATTATTATACCCTACATTACAAAAGGTAATTATTACACCCTTCATTACAAAAGATAATTATTACACCCTACATTACAAAAGGTAATTATTACACACGAATTACAAAAGGAAATTATTATAACCTACATTACAAAAGGTAATTATTACACCCTTCATTACAAAAGGTAATTATTACACCCTACATTACAAAATGTAATTATTACACCCTACATTACAAAAGGTAATTATTATCCCCTACATTACAAAAGGTGATTATTACACCCTACATTACAAAAGGTTATTAATACACACTACATTACAAAAGGTAATTATTACACCCTACATTACAAAAGGTAAGTATTACACCCTACATTACAAAAGGTAATTAGTACACCCTACATTACAAAAGGTTATTAATACACCCTACATTACAAAAGGTAATTATTACACCCTACATTACAAAAGGTAATTATTAAGTCAGACTTAAACAAAGCTAGTTTAACTGTGTCAAAGGATGTTGGCGAAGCGTGTGTAATATCGAAATATCGATTTGAATTCTCCCGGGGGGGGGGGGGGAATACTTTAGAGTCAAAATACGTAATGAGATGATATTATATCACGAACACCCGCTAGAAAATGATTTGTGAAGTTGAAATAGCATTTTTTAATATAATGCAACTTTTATTTTTTCGTGTGGATCTAGCCTTGGCCATTAAACTTAACATCCATTTAGGATATAACACGTTACCGCCATCTTGCAGTAAGTCAGTTTGTTTTGTATCTGTAGATCAATTATATGGATACAATATGCAAATCATCAACAGGCGAACCGTTTGTGTAGCAAGTTTATACAGTAGTGATGCTAATGGTGTAGTTTATCAAGTTTGGGTATCAAAAATGATAAGCTTTTCCCAGACAGCTTCGTGGCCTGTCGGGCAAGGATGGCCCGATCTCAGTATACGTACTACTGTTGTCCTCCCTCGGGACGGCATTTACACATCTACCCTTTCATCGCGTTAAAACTCACCACACATAGACACAGACGTGTGCTATTTAAGCTGTAATTATTTTAGATTTAAATGTTTGCCATACAATGGTATACGCGGATATGGGTCTGAACACATACGACGGGTATAGAGATTAAATAGAGTACAGTACTGAACACATGTTAGTCGGGACTTTACAATCTGAGGTGTACAATCATATCTTCCCTTAAACACCACCTTATGATCTCATAGGCTATACATTTGTAACACAACTGCAGGAAAGATAACTCTTATCAAAATTAGAAATTTCAGACCTTGTCACGACTCGCCGGTCTCGCTAACAAGGGAGATAAATCCTATTTACACCAGAAATATATTACACTAAAATTTCGTCGAAGATAATATACCCTACTCATTATAGTTATTCGAAATACATCACCTTCAAGATTTTCAAACGCAAGCAAACACTACAACAGCTGATTAAAAATGAGATTAGAATAAATAAAACTAAAAATAAGCACCGTGTTCAAACTGATGACAAAATCCAAGGTTGTTTTTCTTTTTCCCGATGTCCAAACTGCAATCAAAGATCTGCATGATATACATGTAGTTGTGTGTGCAGGCACATGTTAACTTAATACCTATCTGTTAGCATTGCTACATAACCTGCTTGCAGAAAGTAGGAACCTTGTTTGGTAATCAAGGAAATCCAACTGATGTTATCTATTTTGAATATAAGCTTATCATCCTCTTATATTACAATCTGTCTGGATACCACCTATAAATGACACGGATACGGACCTAACGCGATTGTATTGGATTCTTAAACTTCATACAAATCCTCATAAACACTGTTTTATCGCAGGATCTGTTAATGCTAAACCAAGCCGGTATTCACACCTCTTACTAGCCTTCGTTAGACCGTTAAATCATGGTAACAGTCGTTCTGTGGCTCAGTATACTCCAGAAATGAAATAAATTCGATGTTCATTTCGAAGAACTCAAATTATTGCTTCTTTCAATCTTAAGCATCCTCTTCCCAATTATTCATTTTTTTAATTTTTATCAGAGCATTTGACAGTTCTTTTTACACATCCATATAATGGCGCTTCAAAATAAACATACTAAGAAATATAAGAAATACAAGACGTTCTCAACTTCTTCTTGAGTATTCTCATACTGACAACCGGTGATGACGAATTTATCATGCTACTAGTAGGTTGGAATAAAGAAGTAAATATAAGAGTATTCTCTATCTCACGGCAAAGGCGATGAATGTTAAACAGAATGTAGTGTTAACGTAACAGGCTCAATTCAGGGTTGACATGACATCGATTGATTGTTGAGGTGACTTCATTGTTTCATTTCAAATCAATTTTATTGCATGGAAGACACAATTGGATTAGGCACAGGCATTGCCTATTAAAGCCCTTTCCAGAAGAAAATACATATAGGGAGAGTATTATAGAGAAGATGTAATATATGTTCAAATAAATAGACGAATACTAGAGCCTATGTATACATAGAAAACAGTAGTTAGACTATAATAGATTTCAACAGAGTACTATAGTCTAGTGTTTGGCAGAGGCACTTCAAAGTCACTGTCACTATACACAGTGCCATCCGTCCCAATTGCACCAGAATGATATAAAGATAATTTGTAGTATAGAATATATATTTAAGCATTAAACTGCCTTCTTTGGAACGTTATTGTCCTATAATTCTCACAGGATTGCAGACAGATTGAATAACTTTCCAAAGAAGACAGTTTAATACTTATATCTCCCTTTTTTAATTTAAGTTTTCCTTATATTTCCAACCTACATAATGTATTACCGCATGTCAAAGTCAAATTTTGCGCTGTATGTCAATGGGACCTGTACTTGTGACGTCACGAGTACACGCGACCGTTCCCGGCAAAAAATATAGTTCATGGAAGTAAACACAAACTCATCAATTTAATTTCAACAATTTAATTATTATATTCCACCGTGAGGTTATTCACCTTTTGTACAGATTTACTACATAAATTGTTGCGAGTTACATTCATCAATGGGGTTTTCTAATCCGGTAGCAAGATTCAAGATTCAAGATTCAAGAAGCTTTATTTAACGTCGCATATACATGTGACATAATAACATTAGCACTGTAGTGCTATTCTTGCGACAAAACATATAAAAAAATTAACAAGGATCACAGTACTTATGAATAACTATGGAAACAGGACAAAAATTCAAATTAGATATGCTAAAATTATACAGTAGAGCATATGATATCACACTTGAATGTCACACAAGTGTTACGAAAGGCAAGTTAAGACACTATACTAGTGTAATGTACATATATGCTAATGTAGCAAAGTGTAAAAATTTACAGGATATACACTAATATAGTGTGAATTAAAAAGAGACAATGAAGTCATAAATAGAAACAAGAGCTATAATTATAATATTGTAAAAAAGTAATGATCTTTTAAATAATGGAGCTCAAATCTAAAATAAATATCAATTATAAAATAAGTATATAACTGAAGTGCATTAAATTAAATAACACAAGCAGCAGTGAAATTAAATAGTTGTAGTATAGAACATGTGGATAGATTCCAAAGGGGTACAACTCACA
>NW_018408332.1:10501-14197 GCF_002113885.1 Mizuhopecten yessoensis | reverse complement strand
GAAGGTGTTCAACAGTGATTTCGTTATACCAGTCGCGGGATTGACGCACTACATTACGGGATTGATCATTTTTTTACAGTTTAGTAAGAAATGGGATCTCTTCCGAGTCATTTCCGCAGTCGCAAGTAGAGTTTTCGCGAATGTGAGCTTTATAAAGGTTGTAATTTAAAGAGTTACTGCGGTTTCGTAATTGACAATGTATAATATTAACTTTTCTAGACCCATATTCAAGAAAGCATTTGATATAAGAAGGGGTAGTGACTTGAGGTTGAATAAGAATTTTGTATTGTTTAATGGATTCTGATGACTTTGTTTCTATTGGTAGATTATTCCAGGAGTCTGAAGTACTTGGTATGAAGGATGATTTTGTGACTTGCAGTCTATAGGATGGGTTTTAAAAGTTATTCCTGTTTCTAAGATTATAGCTTGAGAAGTTTGACACAGTAGGTGATGGAAGAGATTTTAGAAATGGGGGGCATTATCATGATAAATGTTATAAAACATTGATTATTTTATTAATCCTGCGTCTATCTGTCAATGATTTCCATCCGAGCTCTCTGTAAATTTTGTTTTTTTGTTTTTATAAAAATAGGTAACCAGTTATTTATTCGACCTGCTTCATACTGCATGTTCTCTAATATATTCGAAAATGTGATATTACAATTGTCCCATACTTCGCAGGCATCTTCAAATAGTGGTCTTATAAAAACAAGGTATATTTTTTCATTTTTTTTCTTCTATTTAGGATGTATTTTAAATTCTTTAAAGTTGCAATGTATTTTGTAGTGTTTGTTAATATATGTTCAATGTGAGAGTTCCATGTGCCGTTGTTACTAATAATGACCCCTAGGTGTTTGTGGTTTTTAACAATAGGGATAGGCGTGTTGTCGAAAAGAAATTGTGGGTTATATTTGCGTTAGAAATTAAAAGAGTATTTCGGTTTTATTTGGGTTGAAATTCATTAACCATTTGTTTGACCAAAGGTTTAATTGTTCCATGTCATAGTTAATTACTTGTTTTATATCGTGTAACTTTTTAGAAGAGTGTGCTAATGCGGTGTCGTCAGCAAAACGTCTAGTAATTGATAATAGTATATTTGAAATATCGTTGATGTACAAAAGAAAAGAAGTGGCCCTAACACTGAACCTTGAGGAACTCCAGTNGTATTTGAAATATCGTTGATGTATAAAAGAAAAGAAGTGGCCCTAACACTGAACCTTGAGGAACTCCAGTTTTGATAGATAATTCAGAAGATAAAGCATTTTTAGTACGACTAACTGGCGTCTGTTATTGAAGTAGTTTTTTTATCCAATCTAAAAGTTTACCTTTTATCCAGTATTTTTCTAATTTAATTAATAGACCTTTATGCCAGACTCGGTCGAAAGCTTTAGAAAAGTCACAAAAAACGAGAGTAGTAAATTCCCGATTCTCCAGTGCTGTAAGTATACTATGATAGAGTTGGAGGAGTTGTAGAGTGATTTGGTAAGAAGTCAGACTGTAAAGTATATAGAAGTTGGTTGCTGAAGAAATGGTTATAGATGAGCTTATGAATTATTCGTTCGNAAAATCGCAAAAAGGTCATTGATTAGACAGATCGAACAAACAGTAGATATTTGGAATATAAATCTTGGTAATGATTTATATGTACTTCAGCCATGTCAACTTTGTTCTATATACAGCAAGTTCACTTGACTTATATGTTGGGAACCTTTGGGTAAATTATGTGTAGATATCTTGGGAGAATTTTACATTAGTGCCAATATCTTGAGCTGCTAAAATTTGATTACTGTATGTTGATCTCCTATTTCTGAAACCCTGAAAAGTGTGATTTATTTCAACCTTGATTTATAAAATATACTAGTATGCAACTTGCAATACCCCCATAGAAGTGATTTCGCAGTAATAACATTATAAATTGTCTAAAATAATTTTTCATATTCAATTAATTTTAGTTTAGTAGAATGGCATAAAATGTCAATGATTTGTACACTATATTTGATAACAAATAAATTTGTTCATCACATTGTTCATTTTCTTTCATTGCTTGTAACTTAGAATTCGCACATATTAAGGTGCAAGTATGGTCTCGAAAGAAAAAAACAAACACTTTAAAATCAATTTTATACAAAAAAGGGACATAAACCTTAATCATTACAATATTAATATTATATTCCATATCTCAATACAATTTTATATGCCTGTCAAAAAAATGGAGGGTCCGTTTCCCCTGGAGGTGGAGGGGCGGGGCCCAAAAGGGGAAAAGAGGAATTTCTTCAAAACCTTCTTCTGCTGTATCATTATCTTTATTTGCTCCAAAATGAAGAGCATAATATATAATACATACATTGAATCAATAATTATGCATGAATAATACATTTTGTGCAAAGAGCGACAATCGTGACGCACATACAAGTATGCAAACCATACATAATTAGTTTATCTGGCCAGTAACCTTAAGCCATGTAATAATATATAATTATATACGAATATCAGTACCTTGCCTATATATATCGGGATTCGAAAAATTACAGATTCTTTATATTAAATAGTATTTGTGCGATATTATTACTACTACCGTTATTATGCACACAAGTCGAACAATCTTTTTATTGCAGTGTGGGGCCCAATAAAATAAGTCAATTGGTTATTAATGTTGAGTGCTTTTCAACTTAATTTGCTTTCAATCTTATTTCGAACCAGAATGCTAAATGCTAGTTAAAGGAAAGTGCAATACATGGTGATGAGAGGTAAATCCCCAAATAGGAAAAGTATTTGTAATACGTGTATATAATTATAGTGCTTTGCCATAATCACTGAAATATCCAGGTGAGCGATGCAGGCCCCATGGGCCTCTTGTTTAGTTCTTTATTTTGGAGACCATATATATATATACCTTTCCTCAAATATGAAACAAACAGCTGATTCCAAATAGCTTCTCACTTGAGTTACATCATTGACTGTTGTATAAACGTATCACTCTCAAGGAGGTTTTATAATCGCCAATTCCAAAATTCACATTAAAGCGAGGAGAACCAACTTCCTGTGTCAATATCTGTGCACCGGTCATTAAGTTCTGACAGAGGACTAAATATGGGCCTTTCATTCTGCGCCGTTTCTAGCAGAACATCAGGAATTGAACCCTCTACACCATAGTCCTGTAAGTCATGTTCATCGACGTCAATACCAACTGTGTTTTGTAATTGAGCAGCAATCCACAGCGCGTGTGGGGATGTCTTCACAGTTCCCTTTCTGTGAGCATCCCATGCATTGGTCCATACACATAGCCTTCTGTTAGTTTCATCCATATATATATCATGAAGGGCTTGTAAATGAGTACTGTCCAAACAGTCCAAAATCCATGATCTTCCATATATTAAAATAAATTGTAAAAAAAAATTAAAACACCTTCGTATAAATCGCGCCACAAACGTTCAATACGCTGATTGTGGGTACTCTTCCCTGTTATCATGCCAGTTAATCCTCTGTTAGACAGCATGTAGTTTGCCACATCTACATTTTCTAGACCTTTGACTGAGCGGACTTTGTTTGGTGTTCCATATTCGCATACACCAGATTGTTGTTTTATTGAAACACAGTTGCAGATTTGTTGTTGTCGTAGCATTTCAAAACAATGATCTTCCTACTTAAACCTAAGATACCGCCAGCTACTACAAACCGCCACCAAACAAGCTTATG
>NW_018408332.1:6108-10426 GCF_002113885.1 Mizuhopecten yessoensis | reverse complement strand
CCATCTTTGCACTTTAATACCATTTGCTTTATCATACCTTCACCACAAAAAGGGAAATATTTACTTATTTTTTGTATGTTTTCATCGATCAGTTCATCCAAAATGTTACTAAATGACATTTTACTCAAATTATACATGTGCATCCTACGGGAAACTGTTCTTTTAGAAACTTGAAGTATCTTGGATATGTCAGATATCGGAAAACCGTTATCTAAAAGATACTCGAGTGTACATTTTGGAATGTCATAGGCCGGTAGNTAACTTTGGCAGGAGGACAGTGACCATACTTTACACATTCAGTTCCAAGTTTCATCATGTCAGAAGAATTTGGTATACCTAAAATTTCCAACTCAAATGCAGACAGTTTTCCAACAACGTCGGGTGTTATTTTCTTCATTTGAAATTATTGCATGCATGGCCCAGGGCAAGTTTCTTGAGTATTTCTGACATCTGTCCGTCTCCCATTTTGGCTGAAAAGACGAGCATACAGACCTTAAAACTACAACCACACAATTACAGCGCAATGTATGATGAAGCTACACTATAGTATAGGTAGTCGGTCACCAAATATAATGATGTTACCTCCAAATACAAGAGGCCCAGAGGGCCTGTATCGCTCACCTGGATATCTCAGCAATCATTGCAAAATATTCTCCAAATGAGATTCAAGGGAATAGGCCAGACCCCAAGGCCAATCCTTGTAGCATATCTGTATTAGATTTGTCATGCCCAGCAATTTTATGTATGGTTATGGGTGGGGGATCTCAACTGTTTCCAAGCTGTGACTCAGAAACTAGGTCCCTAGGTTTGTGACCAGTCCCANGGCCATCCTGGAAGCAAATGTGCATTCTTCTCTTTATACTCAGGGGGGGGGGCTGAATCCCTGCCTCCCTTGAATTCTGACCAAATATTATTGATATCCATGGCATGGTTCTACAGAGGAAGCCGTTTATAGCAATATAGCCAAATTGCCCCCTTTGGCCCTGCTCCTCAGCCCCACCATTTGTACAATTTTGAATCCCCACCACCTAGGGATGCTTCCAGTCAAATGGTTGATATCCATCTCTTAGTTCCAGAGAAGAAGTCGCTTATAGCAAAATAGCAAAATTGCCCCCTTTTGGCCCCGCCCCTCAGCCCCCTGGAGGGTCAGCCCCATCATCTGTACAATTTTGAATCTCCACCACCTAGGGATGCTTTTAGTCAAATTAAGTTAAATTCCAATCAGTAGTTAAGAAGAAGTCGTTTGAAGAAATTGTCGACGTACGGTCAACAAATGGACGATAGACGCCACGATAAGCTCACCTTGGTCCTTCTTACAAATATCATTAAATAACCACCAAATATAATAAGACAATTCAGTCAATTACAGTTCCCCATCGGGTCATGTAGGTCAAAGATTAAAATGTAGGTCAGATTGAGAAGTAATGTAGGAGATGGAGCCAGTACAAGATTTTTCTTTGATAAAGGTCTATAGTCTGAATTTGTATCTGGCATATTATCATGTCACATTATTATATATAAAAGTGTCGGAATGACTAGGGGGCCAGAACGACTAAGGATGGACCGGTTACTTGTTAATCAACAACTTGATTAAAACAAGAGGCCCAATGGGCCTGTACCGCTCACCGGCTTCTAATGCAACTTTATTACGACTTTAGGTCATTAATGTGGATGCTAAGCTGATTACCACTTTATTCAAATATATGAGCAGGGTAGGTTTATTCATTTAAATAACTTTTGTAGCCCTTCATCCCAGCATACTACTGGCCCAATATCAGGTCTCTGGGTCTCTTGGTTATTAAGTCATCATTTGAAGATTATAGGCTATTTGACCCCTGTGAACTTGAAAGGAGGTCAAGGTCATTCATTTGAACAAACATGGTAACCCTTACATCCCAGCATGTTACAGGCCCAATATCAGGTATCTGGGCCTCTCTGTTGTTGAGAAGAAGTTGACGCTGGACAGAAGCCGCACCACGGCAAAAGCTCATTTGCCCTTCGGGCAGGGGAGCTAAAAATATAGGTCAGTGTCGGGGATAGAGCCAAGGCGGAAGGACAGAAGGATGGACGGACGGACAGGTACAACGANCCACCTAGGGATGCTTCCAGTCAAATTAAGTTAAATTCCAATCAGTAGTTAAGAAGTCGTTTGAAGAAATTGTCGACGTACGGTCAACAAATGGACGATAGACGCCACGATAAGCTCACCTTGGTCCTTCTTACAAATATCATTAAATAACCACCAAATATAATAAGACAATTCAGTCAATTACAGTTCCCCATCGGGTCATGTAGGTCAAAGATTAAAATGTAGGTCAGATTGAGAAGTAATGTAGGAGATGGAGCCAGTACAAGATTTTTCTTTGATAAAGGTCTATAGTCTGAATTTGTATCTGGCATATTATCATGTCACATTATTATATATAAAAGTGTCGGAATGACTAGGGGGCCAGAACGACTAAGGATGGACTGGTTGGTGGTTAATCAACAACTTGATTAAAACAAGAGGCCCATTGGGCCTGTACCGCTCACCTGCTTCTAATGCAACTTTATTACGACTTTGGGTCATTAATGTGGATGCTAAGCTGATTACCACTTTATTCAAATATATGAGCAGGGTAGGTTTATTCATTTAAATAACTTTTGTATCCTTTCATCCCAGCATACTACTGGCCCAATATCAGGTCTCTGGGTCTCTTGGTTATTAAGTCATCATTTGAAGATTATAGGCTATTTGACCCCTGTGACCTTGAAAGGAGGTCCAGGTCATTCATTTGAAGAAAGTTGGTAGCCTTCAACCCAGCATGTTAAAGGCCCAATATCAGGTCTCTGGGTTTCTTGGTTATTGAGAAGAAGTCATTTAAAGTTTTTAGCCTTTTTGACCCCTGTGACATTGAATGTAGGTCAAGGTCATTCATTTGAACAAACATGGTAACCCTTACATCCCAGTATGCTACAGGCCCAATATCAGGTCTCTGGGCCTCTCTGTTGTTGAGAAGAAGTTGACGCTGGACGGAAGCCGCAGCTAAAAATATAGGTCAATGACCTACTTTTGATACATGACACACCGCCTCACCTAAGTTAACTCATGCCCCAGGTATGAAGTTACAATGGCAAGGAGTGTATGTCGGGGATAGAGCCACGGCGGAAAGACAGAAGGATGGACGGACGGACGGGTACAACGCAATCAACTACCATATCCGCCCAGCCCCCCGAGAATGCACTGACATGGTGTCATCTGTGTGTTGCTGTCTAATGGTGTCCAGAGGAAAGCCACAATGGAAAACCACTGTGCCTTCTATAGGATTTCAGCCTACTCAGTACTCACTAAATCAGTATTTTTTAAAAATAAAACACGACTTTTTCCTTTGGAAAGATAAGCCTATGACTATATGCTGCCTTACATTTGAGGTTTAAGCTATACTTACAAATTGCATCAGCAGCACCGCTTCGTCAGAAATGGCGGTATTAACGTAGTAACATGGCAGAAAGGGGCCCCGGTGAAAAGTTCCGTTTACTTCGGATTCACGGAGACGCTTGTCAGAATCGTATCCAACGTATAATGAAGTTGTACAATAATATAATGAAGTTGTGAAATCATCATGATGTTTGTAAATAATATGATGACGGAATGGTATAATGATAAAATATCGAATAATATAACGATAACACTAAATCATATAATGACGAAAGCATATAATATGATGTGGAAACTAAATAATATAACAATAAAGTTCAATAATATATTGATGAAATCGAATAATATAACTATACAACCAAATCATATAACGACAACAGCGTATAATATAATGGTGAAACCAAATCGTATAACGATAATATCAAATCATATAATGATGAAAGCATACAATACAACGGAAACCAAATCATATAATGATAAAATCAAATCATATATTGCTGATATCAAATAATATATTGATGAAATCATATAATATAATGGTAAAATCATATCATATAATGATAAAATCAAATCATTTATTGGTGAAACCAAATCATATAATGATGATATGAAATAACATAATGATAAAATCGAATAATACAATGATGACATCATACAGAGACGTATAATATACGTCTCTGCATCATATAATATAATGATAAAATCAAATCACATAATGATGAAATCAAATCACATAATGATGAAATCAAATAATATAATGATGATATCAAATAATATAATGATATTATCGAATAATATAATGATAAAATCAAATCAAATATTGATGCAATCATATAATATAATGAAAATATCAATTTCATATAGTATTTTTATGCCATATGTGACAGCTATGGCGCCCCC
>NW_018408332.1:5969-6091 GCF_002113885.1 Mizuhopecten yessoensis | reverse complement strand
GACTGACCTTTTCCGGGCCGGCCCGAAATGGTCTGATCGGCCGGGAATGGGAACATATTAACATTTTAAAATGCATCAAATAATGCACGGAGCTTGTATAAAAAAAAATCTGGGTACGCCCA
>NW_018408332.1:4739-5359 GCF_002113885.1 Mizuhopecten yessoensis | reverse complement strand
CACGGGAAATCGCTTCTGAGACGTTCTTGAAAACACATTTTTTGGGGGGCAAACCCCCAAACCCCCCTTACGGCAGGGGAAGACCCCCTCCCGTACCCTCACCCTCCTCGCGCTACGCGCTCGGGGTGCTGCCTTTGGCAGCACACCGTTGACTAGTGAGAAAAATTTCTCGCCCCCCCCCCCGTTTTAGGAAATCCTGGATCCGCCCCTGTTCNACCAACGTATAGTTTTTAAAATATGTATTCGGAGAGTTTACTTGAGATCGCCTGTGATTTTCCTAATCGAGTCGGCGTAAGTAGTATACCTAATATATAATGAACGCTAAGATTGAAGTTATACACAGAGATCGTTGCTGTTGGAAAAAGGGAGAGGGGCTGGAATAAGAGATGAGGTGGAGGGGAGAGACAGATGGGAATAGTCGACGTAGTTATCTTGGTTATTCAATATGACTGTTGGGTATTACATGTTAAACCGTTTGGAGCTAAAAATGAACAGTTGTACAGACCTACAAATTTGAGTGTTTAGATTGTAGTCAAGATTTGCATCTCCGAAGAGAAGGTGTTCAACAGTGATTTCGTTATACCCGTCGAGGGATTGACGCATTACATTACGGGATTGAT
>NW_018408332.1:2051-2533 GCF_002113885.1 Mizuhopecten yessoensis | reverse complement strand
GTATATTTGTTTTTTGGTAAAATAAAATGATAATGGTGTAATAACATGTGTTCAATGCTATTTCAGTAACATCAGGTAATAAATAATTTTAAATCATGTAGATCGTTAACACAGTTTAACTTACCGGAACAGGAGCATCTACATTTTGGACATGCGCATTTCCCACCACACTTGCAGGAATCAGTCCCACAGCACTGTCCGGTCTGACATTCTACCGAACATACGAACTTGGCACCTGTCAATGAAAACAAAGGGTGGACGTGGTAAAGACTTAACGTGAGGCAAACATATGACACAAGGGGTTTTGCCAGCTATTTTGGGAAAGGGCCCCTGATCAGAAATTGGGAAAATATCATCGGCATTTGGAAAAACTTGGATAATTTAATCAGTGTCCCCAAATGCACAGATCTGGGAAAATAGCATAAGTTTTGAAAAATTAAAACCTACAATGTGATTTGCAAAAAGCTTTCCTCTATAGCTGT
>NW_018408332.1:0-1117 GCF_002113885.1 Mizuhopecten yessoensis | reverse complement strand
ATTGTGTCAAAGACACCATTGCAGCATAATCACTCGCACGAATGGATACACACTGAACATCCATGTAAAACATAGCATGTTTTACTAAGCATGCATACCTATGACCTGATGGTTTCGGTTTAGAAAAGTAAAAAAACGTAAAAAAAAAAAAATCAACATCAATGCACTAGACCTTGTAACACTTCCATGTGTAAAATAAACCTAACACATATTCCAAGAAAAGAAAGGGTGGAGATATTTCCGTCACATCAATACAATCACAAGTTAATATCGATCGTGTTTGAAGTATTTTCTTGCATTTTTCTCGATAATAGTCAACACACGGATACTTCAGAAATGCATGTACAGGAAAGTGTTTTCATGAATTATAATATTAAATGCAATTTTGCGCCACTAAAATTCTGCATTCAAAAGTTACATTTCAGACAAAATCAAGAATATATTCGACAATTAATTTCTGCAAAGGTCATTATTGACATTGTACTTGGTACTTACCAACCATCTTCCATATTTTTTTCATTTTGAGGAAAAGTTATGAGCCCATCACATACTATATAGACTGACAAAGGCATGTATGAAATACCTTAAACCAGTAATATCTACATGGCCCGACTCCCATCTTATCAAAGGGAGGTGGCATTTGTATCCCTACGGACAGCAGTGTGTGGGAGTGTTGTGTCGCGCCCCTGTGTTCTATACTAAACCAAGTTATGTATACACTTACCTTCAGACATCTTAGATCAGATTATTTCCTCCCAAATGGACGTGGAACAGATAGCTAGGGTTGCTTTGAGTATGTTCGAAAGAAACATGACGTCCAATTTATACTAAATGGGATTTTTCGAACTCGTGTGCAGACGATTCGTGTGCAATGTGACAGGCCGTGTGCATAGAATACGAGAAACATTGAATTAATTATTGGGGCCGTGTGAACAAGCCGCCGTGTGCACAGCCGTAGTAATTAAGGATTGAACTGTGTTTTTATGGTATTTATGATCTATTTGAATGACACAGCTTTGCAAGTTCATAAATACCATAAAAAACAGTTAAATACTTATATTTATGTTTTCTTTTCCTCTTATGTTCTTTTTTAACTTATAATTTATATTAAAAATTA
>NW_018408331.1:12372-18904 GCF_002113885.1 Mizuhopecten yessoensis | reverse complement strand
CCCTCTAATATTAAAATACAATGCTAACATCATAGCTTCTTTCTTAAACAGAAAGTTATTGACATATTAAATCATTAAATTATATCATATGTGTATAGCAATCCTTTAAAATGGAAATGAAACTGGTTCGAGTTTTCAACAGTATTACTTTGGTAGGCAATATTGAAATATAATTTTGTTTAAACAAATTAAGTCTAGTTGTCAAATCGAGTATTCAGTTTTTTATCCATACTTGATGTAAATAGGTATTGTTTTCTGTTTTGGTTCAGACCCTGGTAGTCATATATTTAAAAACTGATCAATGAATTTCAAAATTTGAAATATGAATAAATTATTTGATGAAATATTGATTAACTTCTCATGTTAATATGTAAAAGTATGGACTTTCTCTACTTTGGTTTAAAATTGAGCAATTTAAAACAGTGAATTGGTTAAACTATTTCTAACAGGTCAAAATTAAATTTCCCTGGGATTTATGTACACCTTTTATATATATATATTTTTCAATTCTAATTTTAAATGAGCCTGGGCTCCCGTTCACAGAGAGCAAACAGTAATCATGTAAGGGCATTTTGGTCTCTGTGGAGTATAACATATAGATAGAAGGAAGCGATCAGTAAATCAAACACATTATAATATATGCCTACAGCGTCACACTTTGTAAACTGATCTATGTATAGAACAAGTGATGGCTCGGTTTGTGTTATTAGTAAACTAAGTGAAGACTTATGTTCTAGACAAAAATAGTTGGTATTTTCATCTCTGCTACCCGGACAATAACCGGATATTAACGAGTTAGCTAGGCCACAATAACGTAAAAGCAAATAACTTAAGCATTCAATGAAAATGTGTTGGATCACATGTTAGGTATGCAATATGTAGTCTGGCTGTTCCGCTTGAAGTTGCCGATTAAATCGTCTTCTCATCGGGATATATCAAGATGGACAACACTATCTATTGAGGAAGAAGGGTAACCTATCTCCCTTTCCAGGATCTAAAATATGTTTCAAGAAACAAAAGAAGAAACAGATGGGGAAATCCGCGAAAAGACATCGTTTGTTTATATTGTTTTCCTGTACTTTTCTGCCAAAAGAGTTCCATTAAGGCCGCTTAGGCTGCGAAATAGTTAAGGAAATTTTCCTTAGCTAAGGAGCTCCTTAGATAAGTTAAGGATTGTCATGAAACGCATTTTTCGGAAAACCTTAGCTAAGGAATTGAGACTTTAGCGATTTTAAGTTAAGGAAACATTTAAGTTAAGGAACGTTGATGAAACCGGGGCCAGTTACATTATGTGACCACAGTTACACCATGTGACCACAGTTACACCACGTGACCACAGTTACACTATGTGACAACAGTTACACTATGTGACCACGGTTACATTATGTGATCATAGTTACACTATGGTCATTACATTATGTGATCATAGTTACACTATGTGACCATAGTTAAACTAAGTGACCAAAGTTACACTATGTGACCATAGTTACACTATGTGACCACAGTTACACTATGTACACTATGTAACAACAGTTACACCATGTGACCACAGTTACACCATGTGACCACAGTTACACTATGTGACAACAGTTACACTATGTGACCACGGTTACATTATGTGATCATAGTTACACTATGGTTATTACATCGTGTGATCATAGTTACACTATGGTCATTACATTGTGTGATCATAGTAACACTATGTGACCATAGTTACACTAAGTGACCATAGTTACACTAAGTGACCAAAGTTACACTATGTGACCACAGTTACACTATGTAACCACAGTTACACTATGTGACCACATTTACACTATTTGACCGTAGTTACACTATGTCACACTATGTGATCATTTTACACTATGTGACCATAGTTACACTATTTGACAACAGTTACACTATGTGACCACGGTTACATTATGTGATCATAGAAACACTATGTAACCAAAGTTACACTATGTGACCATAGTTACACTATGTGACCACAGTTACACTATATGTAACCACAGTTACACTATGTGACCACATTTACACTATGTAACCACAGTTACACCAGGTGACCAGTTACACTATATAACCACAGTTACACTATGTGACCACAGTTACACTATGTGACCACAGTTACACTATGTAACCACAGTTACACTATGTGACCACATTTACACTATTTGACCGTAGTTACACTATATGACCACACTTGCACTATGTTACCACATTTACACTATTTGACCGTAGTTACACTATGTTACTACAGTTTCACTATGTAATACAGTTACACTAAGTGACCACGTTTACACTATGTGATCATTTTACACTATGTGACCATAGTTACACTATTTGACAACAGTTACACTATGTGACCACGGTTACACTATGTGATCATAGTAACACTATGTAACCAAAGTTACACTATGTGACCATAGTTACACTATGTGACCACAGTTACACTATGTGACCACATTTACACTATGTAACCACAGTTACACCAGGTGACCAGTTACACTATATAACCAGTTACACTATGTGACCACAGTTACACTATGTAAGCACAGTTACACCATGTGACCACAGTTACACTATGTAAGCACAGTTACACCATGTGACCACAGTTACACTATGTAAGCACAGTCACATAGTAACTCTCCTGCACAATTATAGCTTATGCAGTGGTACAATCTTAAGCCCATAAAATATTGTTATCACCGACGAGGAACAACTTATCGTCTTAATATCGAATTACCAATAACAAATGTTGTTAGAGTAGTAGTATTTGTTAAAACACTATAGTCCTTCCTAGCGTGTGATCCTCACCAGGCCGCCTTCTGAAAGGTAACAACGCTTACTCCAATATCAGGGGAATACAACACTGGTTTCATTTACATAAAGAGTCGCTTTTTAATTGAAGGCAAAAACGGGTGGTAGATAAGGTTGGGACGACATAGCATAGGACGTAAACTATTCATCAAATTTATTATTATTATTGTTTGATAGTTATTGGTTACATTGTATGTATAAAATCAAACAAACTTCATGATTATACCTAACATTGCTTCTACTTGGGAGGATATGTTGTTTGACTAAGCCATATACATGAACTACTTTATTGAATTTATTTGTGAATAAGACGTCTGCAAGACTCCGGTTTGCCGCCCAGATTCCTGACATACCCTAGCTCTAGTATAGTAAAAGTTTCCCCTTCACATACAGAATGACCTCTTAGTTCAAACACTGTACAAGATTTTTCCGGTGCTACCAATATTCCAATAGTTGATGGATAGATGAGAAGTAAATATTTTGGAGAGATTTACTATCAAGAGCGATTCTCACGTAAAGCAACGCTTTATTGCTACTTTACTGACCATGTATTCAGTGTCGTCATTCTAAAACACGGCTTTAAATGGAAATACATCAACATGTTTAGGAGAATGGTAACTTCGGTAGGAGAGCTTCACTCCATTATCGAAGGTTTAAGTTATGTTGCTAAAAAAATATAGGAGTTGATAACATGTAGGAAGCGCACTGCCAGATAACATGTAGGACGCGCACTGCCAGATAACATGTAGGACGCGCACTGCCAGATAACATGTAGGGCACTGCCAGATAACATGTAGAACGCGCACTGCCAGATAACATGTAGGACGCGCACTGCCAGATAACATGTTTGACGTGCACTGCCAGATAACATGTAGGACGCGCACTGCCAGATAACATGTAGGACGCGCACTTCCAGATTACATGTAGGACGCGCACTACCAGATAACATGTAGGACGCGCACTGACAGATAACATGTAGGACGCGCACTGCAAGATAACATGTAGGACGCGCACTGCAAGATAACATGTAGGACGCGCACTGCAAGATAACATGTAGGACGCGCACTGCCGGATAACATGTAGGACGCGCACTGCAAGATAACATGTAGGACGCGCACTGCTAGATTACATGTAGGACGCGTGTTGCCAGATTACATGTAGGACGCGCACTACCCGATAACATGTAGGACGCGCACTGCCCGATAACATGTAGGACGCGCACTGCCAGGTTACATGTAGGACGCGCACTGCCAGATAACATGTAGGACGCGCACTGCTAGATTACATGTAGGACGCGTGTTGCCAGATGTTAAACCCGACTGATATGATGATAAGAGGGGTTATCTAGGAAGTGTTTATACAATGTATATATGTTTATAAACGCATCGTACACGCTACTTTTCACATTTTTTAAACTTCGATGACGTTTGTATTTTCCACATCCTTGGAGGCATATCCACTGACATTTTTCATTTATAAATTAGCGGTTTCAGATCATTTATCAATTCACCAAATGGCTGGCATCTTGCGTCTGTTTTGCTAATTTTGTGACAGTACCTCAATTTTTGGATATTGTTTTCTAATTTCAAACGTAACTGGGATTCGGGAATCATCACATAGAAATGAAGGATGGCATTGACTTAATCCATACCTCCAGAAATTTCAGGAGAATATCTTTTTGTTTCAATGGAAAAATCGTTATACACTGACATGAGTTTCATGTAGAAAATCCTTTATCCGGCCAAATATGGTAGAAGATGAAGTTATTCCTTCGGTGAACAAACCTATAATATATAATATAGCAATGTACATTAAATTGTACATTTCAGATCAGTAATGAATTACATTAAATGAATCAGTGTATCATATCAATGTTGTTACCCTGTAGTTATATCATGTTGTTATAACTAGTGGGGCGACACCTTAAGGGGTGTCACAGATGGAATGAAGTGTAGAGGGCAATAACTCTGTTTAAACANACTAGTGGGGCGACACCTGAAGGGGTGTCACAGATGGAATGAAGTGTAGAGGGCAATAACTCTGTTTAAACAGCTATTCAACATGACATTGAAGAAACTGTTTGAGTGTTTTAACAAATTTGACCCCTTTGGCCTTGAATAAGGTTCAAAGGCATTTCCTTTTGCAAAATTTGTCTGGTATAATGCTGCATGCTGTAAAGGCAAAGAAAAAGAAATGGACAAAAATTTACCTTCGGACCAGGTGAACTAACAAGAGTAGCGTAGGGCGGAACAATATACGCCCGTCGAATGTCATATAGCGTTATATATATATATATATACTTGCATTAAAATAAGATTTGCATCACCTTAAGAGTGGCTAGCTAGCATATAAATCTCACCTTTCACTACAAAGTCAATGTTCGATTTTCTTTAATTTTCTAACAGTTTGAGGAAAACAAGTAATCAAAAGATTAGTCTCCAACTCATTATATTAACACAACTTGATATCATGATAATGAAGCCTACCAAGTTTCGAATAAATCGATAGAAAACTGTAGATCTCCGGACAAGATTCAAGTACTAGATATAAACAAAGGGCAATAACTTCTGCCAAAAAAGTTGAATCAAATTTTTGTTCAAAGAAACATAACTATATATCATGACTATAACGATTTCCAAGTTTCAAAGAAATCGGTCGTAAAATGTAGGAGTAGATCGGCGGATAAAAATCAAATACTGAAATAAACGAAGGGCAATAACTTTTACAAAAATTGTCAAATCAAAATTCTTTTCAGGGAAACAACATGTTATGATAATAAAGCCTAACAAGTTTCAAAGAAATCGATCAAACATTGTAGGAGGAGATCTCCAGACAGAAAATCAAATACTGAAATACACAAAGGCCAATAACTTTTTTTCATATCATGATTATAAATTAATGTAAACCAAGTTTCAAAGAGATCGGTCCATAAATGTAGGAGGAGACAGTTAATGCCGGTCGAACGATAATACTCCCGTCAAATTTGACTGGCGTATAAAAATGGGATCAGTGGACAGTTTCTTATGATCATTGCTACATATCTGTATTACCAGGTTGGAAACAGAGATGACTGTGATGTCATATACATGACATTTTGAAATCTTGGCTGTTATGTCACTGTTTATCTATTTGAGAATTAGTGTTTGTTGCTTAAAACAAATATAAGCTGAAGTTTGGATAGGATTTCTGTTGTTCATTATCACCGTGTAGGACTGACACCGGATATAGCTAGTACCGAATCGGGCATGGAAGCTAGGCGCAGACAAGCCGCAGGATGTTTACCAACATTTCTGGTATTTTCTAGTAGCGAAAAGACAAATGAAGGAGCACAACATTTATCCAATAAACAATGATTTATAAACTATTTCATTTGATCTGAAGATATTGGTAAGAAATGACTACAAAGTACCGGTACAAAATCATTTAAAAAGAAAGAAGATGAGAAAAACTATTAAAGTATGCTATAAACAATGATGAAACAGACATTACGGCATATGTAGATGATACCGGGATAAACATATAATGGCCATATGTCTAAATGTAGTCATTACAATGTAATTGACTTAAATGGTTCTTCGTCTGTGTACGGCGAATAGTTGTTGATACATTTTCAAGTGTACGGCAGCTAGTATGTTAACAGTACGGCGAATAGCTATACTAACACAAGAGGCCCAGAGGGCCTATATCGCTCACCTGGATACCAAAGCAATCATGGCAA
>NW_018408331.1:11432-12359 GCF_002113885.1 Mizuhopecten yessoensis | reverse complement strand
TCTTTTTATGCCCAACAATTGTATATATAGTTTTGGGGTGGGGATCTAAACCATTTCGAAGTTATGACCCAGGGGTTAAGTCTCCAAGGGTGGGGCAGTCCCCAAGGCCATCCTGGAAGCATATGTGCATTCATTTCTTTATACTCAGCAATTGTATATACTGGGTGGGGCTCTCAACTGTTTCCAAGCTGTGACTAATAAACTAGGTCCCTAGGGGTTCGTTCAGACCCCTGGGTCTATTCTGATATCATGACTGCATTCGTCTTTTTATGCCCATTATTTGTATATTTAGTTTTGGGGTGGGGATCTCAACAGTTTCAAAGTTATGGCCCAGGGACTATGTCTCCAAGGGTGGGGCCAGACCCTATAGCCATCCTGGAAGCAAATGTGCATTCTTCTCTTTATACTCAGCAATTGTATACCATGGTTATATGGTGGGGATCTCAACCATTTCCATGTAATACACTTATTTTGGCCCCACCCCTTAGCCCAGGGGGTCAGCCCCACCATTTGTACAATTTTGAATCCCTGCCTCCCATGAATGCTGCCGACCAAATATGATCAATATCCATGGCATAGTTCTACAGAAGAAGTTGTTTATAGCAATATAGCTAAATTGCCTCCGGTTTGGCCCCGCCCTCAGCCCCACCATTTGTACAATTTTAAATCCCCACCACCTAGGGATGCTTCCAGTCAAATATGGTTGATATTGACTTCTTAGTTCCAGAGAAGAATTCGCTTAAAGCAATATAGCCAAATTAACTCCTTTTGGCCCTGCCTCTCAGCCCCCTGGGGAGTCAGCCTAACCATTTGTACAATTTTGAATCCCTGCCTCCCATGAATGCTGCCGACCAAATATAATCAATATCCATGGCATAGTTCTACAGAAGAAGTCGTTTGTAGCAATAAAGCCAAATTGCCCTTTTT
>NW_018408331.1:9828-10645 GCF_002113885.1 Mizuhopecten yessoensis | reverse complement strand
TTACAGTAATTGGGGAATGTTAGTTTTAAGTTAAGCTTTAAGGATTCCCATCCCAGCCAGAGCAAAATACTAAAGATTTCCACTGTCGTTTTTCAGTGTTAGAGTCACCTGCCCCTGATTACCAATTACCAATAGGCACTGTGCCTAGTGTTATGAAAAATCCACTCCGCACTCCTGAAATTTTACTGTACACCTGAGATTATGAAAAATTTCAATAAATATTTACTGATCTGTTGACCTGTTAAGATGATGTTGTTCAATGTCCATTAATGTTTTTTTCGTAAATACAATTACTACACATCATAACTAGCAACATGTTTGATTTCCATTCATCAAATATATCGTGTCAACACTGTACCTTTTGTGAAAAAGGGATGAAGTTTCACTTCCATTTTTCGTTTCGATTAGTTACGGAACATTATGTAGTCTAGTTCCCTGCTGCGATTGCTGCAGTCGGGCCCCGCAGTACATCGTTCAGGACGCTTTGATTCAAGCGCTCAGGTGATTTTTATGACAAGCATGAAAACGGCATGTTTTACGTTGTTAAAAAAGTGTTCCATTGATTATTCATCACAATATTTAGGTGACAGATCTAGTGTATGTTTCAGTAATATTGACTCGGCACCGGGACGAGTGTGGTTGTAAATTCCACTCGTCCTTTTCAACTTTCACCCGGTCAGGACGAGTGGCCGGGTGGTTAGCCTGAGCCCTGTACAGATTTGTGTCACTTGCGTTGAAAATCAAAAAAAGCTGTCGTAACGATGTAAACAACGTTGTGGCAGTGATGGCCGACATGCAAGCCCAACGTAAAATTGGA
>NW_018408331.1:0-1117 GCF_002113885.1 Mizuhopecten yessoensis | reverse complement strand
AAAATGCCGATTTTGGCGTGTTTGACCCCAAATATCTCCATAACTCGATTTTTCCCTGATATAACAGATAAACAAGGAGGTAGATCGCGCCGAGGTCTACAAACTTGGGAAGTTTCAGCAAAAGTTATGGAGCCGTTTTTTTCGTACTCAAATCGCTGTTATATGCGGCAAATTAGCTACATTTAGCCGTGAGTTATCACCCCTCTAACACTTCATTCCATACTATTACAATAATGGGAATATGTTATAGCACAGAGGCGTTTATGTTATTGAAAACAAAGTTAATCATTATCTTTATCTTTTGACGTATCATTACTCGTCGGATATCCTCTAGACAGTAAAATGACACGATCGTCTGGATTGTTACTTTATGTAATGATTGATGTATATACGTCTAATTGTACAGGACAGATTATTTACGCTTATAACTATTGATGTTATTGAAATCGTATGTTTATTTATAACCTGTAGGTTCTAAAGTTACAAGAACTCTACCATGGAAGGTTTAATCAGGAAGAAATAAGGACCCTTCTTGAGGAGAATAATTGGAACGATGGGCAGGTTTGCAGTTTCATACAGGAAAGTCAGTAATAGTATTACTTCATCTGGATTGATTAGTTTAGCTTACAGATTATCACTGGTATTTATGTCAGAGGGTTCCCCTTCAGGATTGGTATACCTGTTATTTGTGCCCAAGTTCCCACTTGTACGTTATAACAGGTATCTACGTTAACCCTGTAACTATAACTGGTACTTTTGTAAAACATATGTTCTGTATTACTGTTATTTGTGTTAGAGTAACTTTAGTTATTCAGATTGCAGCGTGTATCAGGACTTTTAAATAAAAGAGGGAAAATGTTATGTTAAGAACATTTTATTGGACGTGAGTATCAGTAAAATGCTTAATGAAATGAGCATTGTCACATTGGAGAAAGAAAATTTAAATATTGACTAATCTTCGGCATTAAACCTGAACTGTGAACAAAGCATTTCATTTTTCAGATGAGGCGGCTACTGTTCGACAAGTGATTCAACGACTGTCAGAGGTAGGGCCACATTGGTTATATCGTCAGTGTTTTGTCTGGGTCCACCGTGTTCCTCTTTGTGTTTTTGTTCT
>NW_018408330.1:2276-3747 GCF_002113885.1 Mizuhopecten yessoensis | reverse complement strand
CTGATCTCAATTTTTCAAATGTAATTGGACCCCTGAATAAAAAAAAATCATTAGATGAACTTCAGACATTATCTGTAACCAAACTGGGATGTCAACAAATATGAACACAAAATGTCCTCTTTGTGATTTTTTTCTCTCTAATTGTGATAAAAACTGTTTTATACATTCATTTAGGTAGCAACATGTAGTCCCTTCATTGTTAAAATTAAGTAGTATAAACTAAATTTGAATTATTTATTGATTAATTTTTAATTCATGAATAAAATTTATTGAGTTAAGGTACTTATTTTTATTCAGGCCATTTATTTTCGTCTCCTTACCACGTACATCACTAAGATCAGCATCAGTGGCTGAATCTAGCTGCCTCTTATAGGTGTTTTGAGTGATAAACAAATCATCTTCCAGCCTCATTATTCCTGCATTTACATATGACCTTGAACACCTCTCATGGGTATGTTTTGTACTGGTCATCAAAATCAAAAGAAACACATCTAAATGCATTTTAATAAGCCCTTCGGTTTAGCGCCCGGCGTCCTACTACTAGACTACCGTGCCTCCTTCATGCAGTATGCTTCACTGTGATGACCCTTTAAGGTCAAATTCTAAGAGAAAATGTTACGATTTAATGTAAAAAGTAAAAGACTAAAAGTTAAGCGTTAAAATTAAAAATTATATTTTGACGAGGACAGTGTAACACTCAACCTTTTTTTCTAATCTTTTAAATAAGGGTGAATACTCTAAATCGAAAAAAATACGAAGTGGACGTCTTCTTTCCCGATTATTCCTAGAGGGAGAATTTGGGGAGAACTAGAGCTGGGGTGTGAAATCGTGCAAGTGAGAAAACATGTCACCCATACCCCCTGCCTCAAAAAAATATATGAGAAAATAGGACACCCATGCCCCTGCCTCACCCAGAGGGGTGTGAAAAAACGTTTCCCCTTGCCCCTGCCTCAGCAATGGTGACAAGATTTCTCACAAAGGAGAACAACCGTGTCAGGTGAAAAATGGTTACAGGCGTCAATGATTAATATAATCTTCCCCTACCTTGAGGAAGTGACAGAGCAATCTCCAACCCGAGGGATGATCCTTTCTGGTTTTCTAACCCGAGGCTCTGCCGTGGGTTATACAACCAAAAGAATCATCCCGAGGGTTGGAGATTTCTCTGTTACATCCTAAAGGTAGGGGATGATATTTTTTCTCCCATCCTATTATTTCAGTCACACCTCCACCGACAGTAGTCTGCCATGTATGTAAACAAAAACACATGTTGGATATGCATATCGTCATTCATTTTTGATGACGTCACAATTACCGATGACGCATTTTAATGACATCACAATTGAACACGTGCTAATCGGCACGAGGCTATCTCCCTCTAGGCGGTGACAAGATGATCTTTCCCTGCTAAAACGGGAGACACACTTGTGATGGGTGGGCGAAAGACATGTCCACATCATCACTTTGTTTCCAA
>NW_018408330.1:0-1108 GCF_002113885.1 Mizuhopecten yessoensis | reverse complement strand
GTGCAGTCGCCACCAACCTGTAACAATTCATTAATATTTAAATATATCATACTTTTAAATAATCAGAGTAAAGAATCTTAAACCTCAAAATCTTAACGAAAAAAAATTATACCAAAATATAACGTTGTTTTATCACGACTAAAAAAACCAGTAGACAAATATAGATGTATAAGAAACAAACATTACTTTAATAGTTCTATGATAACTTACCCCTTTGGATGAAAGATGTACATTCAGTGGAAATAGCCGAGATTTGATCAAGTTACTCTGAAAAAAGACATAATTGTGTTTAAATACTTGTAATATAGAATACGATTGAACGGCATGAACAGGATTCTTCCAGAATTGTATAAAAGGACCGAAAAAATTAATAATTCAATTTTTTTAATTCATGATTTAGGTTTTTGCGCGTTCAATGTAATACTGTAATATGCATGTTTGAAATATAAATACATGTTGGAGAATAAACTGAGGGAATGGCATACTTCTTGACTATATTTTTTAATTAATTTCTGATCTTTTTTGACAGTTGTAGGTATTTGAATATATATCCCAATATGAATGCCAATATTTTGCTGGACATGAGCTGTCGGGTTACACCCTGTTATATTACTACAATTTGTCCGTCAAATTTCTCGCAATATCAAAAGATTTGGTGATAGTTGTTGAGAGAGACACAAAGAAGAATGATTCACAGAAAGTGAGAGGACTTAAAACTACATTGACAGTGTAAAGGGTACCAAATTTAAGGATTAGTATTCAATTTTAAGTTTCCTATATACGCATGTATTATTGTTTCATTCACATAATAAAATATTTTCGAAGAAAGGTTCACATAAATGATTCAAAAAAATTTCTGATTAAAACTTATCATATGCTTTAATTCATTAGTTTTTTATTTTGGTTAAATATCAAANCAATTTTAAGTTTCCTATATACGCATGTATTATTGTTTCATTCACATAATAAAATATTTTCGAAGAAAGGTTCACATAAATGATTCAAAAAAATTTCTGATTAAAACTTATCATATGCTTTAATTCATTAGTTTTTTATTTTGGTTAAATATCAAAACACACAGTTTTACACACGAATATATTTTTTAGAG
>NW_018408329.1:9657-17839 GCF_002113885.1 Mizuhopecten yessoensis | reverse complement strand
GTCTCCCTAGGTACCCGTCCTCATATTACTCTGGCTGTTGTCTCCTTAGGCACCTGTCCTCATATGACCCTGATTGTTGTGTCTACCTAGGCACTCGTCCTCATATGACCCTGGCTTTTGTGTCTCCCTAGGCACTCGTCTTCATATGACCCTGGCTGTTGTCTCTCTAGGCACCCGTCCTCATATGTCCTGGCTGTTGTTTGTCTAGCTCACCCGTCCTCATTTAACCCTGGCTGTTGTTTCCCTAGGCACCCGTCCTCATATGACCCTAGCTGTTGTCTCCCTAGGCACCCGTCCTCATATGACTCTGGCTGTTGTGACTCCCTAGGCACCCGTCCTCATATGACCCTAGCTGTTGTCTCCCTAGGCACCCGTCCTCATTTAGCCAGGGTTATATGTTGTCTCCCTAGGCACCCGTCCTCATTTAGCCAGGGTTATATGTTGTCTCCCTAGGCACCCGTCCTCATATGCCCCTAACTGTTGTCTCCCTAGGCACCCGTCCATATGACCCTGGCTGTTGTCTCCCTAGACACCTGTCCTCATATGACCCTGGCTGTTGTGTTTCCCTAGGCGCTCGTCTTCATATGACCCTGGCTGTTGTCTCCCTAGTCACCCGTCCTCATATGACCTGGCTATTGTCTGTCTAACTCACCCGTCCTCATATGACCCTGGCTGTTGTGTGGTTGTTGTGTCTACCTAGACACTCGCCCTCATATGACCCTGGCTGTTGTGTTTCCCTAGGCACTCGTCTTCATATGAGCCTGGCTGTTGTCTCTCTAGGCACCCGGCCTCATATGTCCTGGCTGTTGTTTGTCTAGCACACCCGTCCTCATTTAACCCTGGCTGTTGTATCCCTAGGCACCCGTCATCATTAGGCCCTGGCAAGTGTCTCCTTAGGCTCCCGTCCGCATATGACACTGGCTGTTGTCTCCCTAGGCACGCGTTCTCATATGACCCTTGCTGTTGTCTCCCTAGGCACCCGTCCTCATATGCCCCTAACTGTTGTCTCCCTAGGCACCCGTCCTCATTTAGCCAGGGTTATATGTTGTCTCCCTAGGCACCCGTCCTCATATGGCCCTGGCTGTTGTGTCTCCCTAGGCCCCCGTCATCATTAGGCCCTGGCAAGTGTCTCCTTAGGCCCCTGGCTGTTGTCTCTCTAGGCACCCGTCCGCATATGTCCTGGCTGTTGTCTGTCTAGCTCCCCCGTCCTCATTTGACCCTGGCTGTTGTATCCCTAGGCACACGTCATCATTAGGCCCTGGCAAGTGTCTCCGTCCTCATTTGACCCTTGCGGATGTGTCTACCTAGTCACCCGTCCTCATATGACCCTGGCTGTTGTCGACCTAGGCACCTGGCCCATATGACCCTGGCTGTTGTGTCTCCCTAGACTCCCGTCCTCATATGACCCTGGCTGTTGTCGTACTAGGCACCTGTTGGCTGTTGTCGAACTTGGCACCTGTCTCATATGACCCTGGCTGTTGTGTCTCCCTCGGCACTCGTCCTCATATGACCCTGGCTTTTGTGTCTCCCTAGGCACTCGTCTTCATATGACCCTGGCTGTTGTCTCCCTAGGCACCCGTTCTCATATGTCCCTGGCTGTTGTCTCCCTAGGCACCCGTTCTCATATGTCCCTGGCTGTTGTCTCCCTAGGCACCCGTCCTCATATGGCCCTGGCTGTTGTGTCTCCCTAGGCCCCCGTCATCATTAGGCCCTGGCAAGTGTCTCCGTCCTCATTTGACCCTTGCGGATGTGTCTACCTAGTCACCCGTCCTCATATGACCCTGGCTATTGTCTCCCTAGGCACTCGTCCTCATATGACCCTGGCTATTGTCTCCCTAGGCATCCGTCCTCATATGACCTAGCTGTTGTCTGTCTAACTCACCCGTCCTCGTTGTCTCTCTAGGCACCCGTCCTCATATGACCTGGCTGTTGTCTGTCTAGCTTACCCGTCCTCATATGACCCTGGCTGTTGTGTCTACCTAAGCACTCGTCCTCTCTAACTCACCCGTCCTCATATGACCCTGGCTGTTGTCTCCCTAGGTACCCGTCCTCATATGACCCTGGCTGTTGTGTTTCCCTAGGCGCTCGTCTTCATATGACCCTGGCTGTTGTCTCCCTAGACACCTGTCCTCATATGACCCTGGCTGTTGTGTTTCCCTAGGCACTCGTCTTCATATGCCCCTGGCTGTTGTCTCTCTAGGCACCCGTCCTCATATGTCCAGGCTGTTGTTTGTCTAGCTCACCCGTCCTCATTTACCCCTGGCTGTTGTTTCCCTAGGCACCCGTCCTCATATGGCCCTGGCTGTTGTGTCTCCCTAGGCCCCCGTCATCATTAGGCCCTGGCAAGTGTCTCCTTAGGCTCCCGTCCGCATATGACACTGGCTGTTGTCTCCCTAGGCACACGTTCTCATATGACCCTTGCTGTTGTCTCCCTAGGCCCCCAGCCTCATATGGCCCTAGCTGTTGTCTCCCTCGACACCCGTCCTCTGATGACCCTGTCTGTTGTGACTCCCTAGGCACCCGTCCTCATATGACTCTGGCTGTTGTGACTCCCTAGGCACCCGTCCTCATATGACCTGGCTGTTGTCTGCCTAGCTCACCCGTCCTCATATGACCCTGGCTGTTGTGTGGTTGTTGTGTCTACCTAGACACTCGTCCTCATATGACCCTGGCTGTTGTCTCTCTAGGCACCCGTCCTCATATGACCTGGCTGTTGTCTGCCTAGCTCACCCGTCCTCATATGACCCTGGCTGTTGTGTCTACCTAAGCACTCGTCCTCTCTAACTCACCCGTCCTCATATGACCCTGGCTGTTGTGTTTCCCTAGGCACTCGTCTTCATATGCCCCTGGCTGTTGTCTCTCTAGGCACCCGGCCTCATATGTCCTGGCTGTTGTTTGTCCAGCTCACCCGTCCTCATTTAACCCTGGCTGTTGTATCCCTAGGCACCCGTCCTCATATGACCCTGGCTGTTGTGTCTCCCTAGGTACCCGACCTCATATTACTCTGGCTGTTGTCTCCTTAGGCAACTCTCCTCATATGACCCTGGTTGTTGTGTCTACCTAGACACTCGTCCTCATATGACCCTGGCTGTTGTGTTTCCCTAGGCACTCGTCTTCATATGACCCTGGCTGTTGTCTCTCTAGGCACCCGTCCTCATATGACCTGGCTGTTGTCTGTCTAGCTCTCCCGTCCTCATTTGACCCTGGCTGTTGTATCCCTAGGCACCCGTCATCATTAGGCCCTGGCAAGTGTCTCCTTAGGCACCCGTCCGCATATGACACTGGCTGTTGTCTCCCTAGGCACACGTTCTCATATGACCCTTGCTGTTGTCTCCCTAGGCACCCGTCCTCATATGACTCTGGCTGTTGTCTCCCTAGGCACCCGTCCTCATATAACCTTGGCTGTTGTCTCCCTAGGCACCCGTTCTCATATGTCCCTTGCTGTTGTCTCCCTAGGCCCCCAGCCTCATATGGCCCTAGCTGTTGTCTCCCTCGACACCCGTCCTCTGATGACCCTGTCTGTTGAAACTCCCTAGGCACCCGTCCTCATATGACCCTAACTGTTGTCTCCCTAGGCACCTGTCCTCATATGACCCTGGCGGTTGTCTCCCTAGACACCCGTCCTCATATGACCTGGCTGTTGTCTGCCTAGGCACTCGTACGCATATGACCCTGGCGGTTGTCTCCCTAGACACCCGTCCTCATATGATCCTGGATAATACTCCGTAGATACCCGTCCTCATATGACCCTGACTGTTGTCTCCCTAGGCACCCAGCCTCATATGGCCCTAGCTGTTGTCTTAGACACCCGTCCTCATATGATCCTGGATAATACTCCGTAGATACCCGTCCTCATATGACCCTAGCTGTTTTCTCCCTAGGCACCCGTCCTCATTAGGCCCTGGCAAGTGTCTCCCTAGGCACACGTTCTCATATGACCCTGGCTGTTGTGTTGACCCTGGCTGTTGTCTCCCTAGGACCCCGTCCTCATATGACCCTAGCTGTTGTCTGCCTAGGCACCCGTACGCATATGACCGTGGCTGTTGTCTCCCTAGACACCCGTCCTCATATGATCCTGGATAATACTCCGTAGATACCCGTCCTCATATGACCCTGACTGTTGTCTCCCTAGGCACCTGTCCTCATATGACCCTGGCTGTTGTCGTCCTAGGCCCCTGTCTCATATGACCCTGGCTGTTGTCTCCCGAGGCACCCGTTCTCATATGACCCTTGCTGTTGTCTCCCTAGGCACCCGTTCTCATATGACCCTTGCTGTTGTCTCCCTAGGCACCTGTCCTCATATGACCCTGGCTATTGTCTTCCTAGGCACCCGTACTCATATGACCTAGCTGTTGTCTGTCTAACTCACTCGTCCTCATATGACCATGGCTATTGTTTCCATTGGCACCCGTCCTCATATGACTCTGGCTGTTGTCTCCCTAGACATCCGTCCTCATATGACCCTGGATGTTGTGTCTCCCTAGACACCCGTCCTCATATGATCCTGGATAATACTCCGTAGATACCCGTCCTCATATGACCCTAACTGTTGTCTCCCTAGGCACCTGTCCTCATATGACCCTGGCGGTTGTCTCCCTAGACACCCGTCCTCATATGATCCTGGATAATACTCCGTAGATACCCGTCCTCATATGACCCTAACTGTTGTCTCCCTAGGCACCTGTCCTCATATGACCCTGGCTGTTGTCTGTCTAGCTCACCCGTCCTCATATGACCCTAACTGTTGTCTCCCTAGGCACCCGTCCTCATTTGACATTTGCTGTTGTGTCTACCTAGTAACTCGTCCTCATATGACCCTGGCTATTGTCTCCCTAGGCACCCGTACTCATATTACCTGGCTGTTGTCTGTCTAACTCACCCCTCCTCATATGACCCTGGCTGTTGTCGACCTAGGCACCTGTCCCATATGACCCTGGCTGTTGTGTCTCCCTAGGCACTCATCCTCATATGTGGCTGTTGTCTGTCTAACTCACCCGTCCTCATTTGACCCTGGCTGTTGTCTCCCAAGGAACCCGTAGTCATATGACCCTGGCTATTGTCTCCCTAGGCACTCGTCCTCATATGACCCTGGCTGTTGTCTCCCTAGGCACCCGTCCTCATATGACCCTGGCTGTTGTCGTACTAGGCACCTGTCGCATATGACCCTGGCTGTTGTCTCCCTAGGTATCCGTCCTCATATGACCCTGGCTGTTGTCTCCCTAGGCACCTGTACTCATATGACCCTGGCTATTGTCTCCCTAGGCACTCGTCCTCATATGACCCTGGCTATTGTTTCCCTAGGCACCCGTTCTCATATGACCTGGCTATTGTCTGTCTAACTCATCCGTCCTCATATGATCCTGGGTGTTGTCTCCCTAGGCACCCGTACTTATATGACCCTGGCTGTTGTCTCCCTAGACATCCGTCCTCATATGACCCTGGCTGTTGTGTCTACCTAAGCACTCGTCCTCATATGACCCTGGCTGTTGTCTCCCTAGTCACCCGTCCTCATATGACCTGGCTGTTGTCTGCCTAGCTCACCCGTCCTCATATGACCCTGGCTGTTGTGTCTCCCTAGGCACTCGTCCTACCTAAGCACTCGTCCTCATATGACCCTGGGTGTTGTCTCCCTAGTCACCCGTCCTCATATGCCCTGGCTGTTGTCTGCCTAGCTCACCCGTCCTCATATGACCCTGACTGTTGTGTCTCCCTAGGCACCCGTCCTCATTAGGCCCTGGCAAGTGTCTCCTTAGGCACCCGTCCGCATATGACACTGGCTGTTGTCTCCCTAGGCACCCGTTCTCATATAACCCTGGCTGTTGTCTCCCGAGGCACCCGTTCTCATATGACCCTGGCTGTTGTCTCCCTAGACATCCGTCCTCATATGACCCTGGCTGTTGTGTCTACCTAAGCACTCGTCCTCATATGACCCTGGGTGTTGTCTCCCTAGTCACCCGTCCTCATATGACCTGGCTGTTGTCTGCCTAGCTCCCCCGTCCTCATATGACCCTGGCTGTTGTGTCCACCTAAGCACTCGTCCTCATATGACCCTGGCTGTTGGCTCCCTAGTCACCCGTCCTCATATGACCTGGCTGTTGTCTGTCTAGCTTACCCGTCCTCATATGACCCTGGCTGTTGTCTCCCTAGGCACCCGTCCTCATATAATCCTGTCTTTTGTCTCCCTAGACACCAGTCCTCATATTACCCTGGCCGTTGTGACTCCCTAGGCACCCGTCCTCATATGACCCTGGCTGTTGTGTCTCCCTAGGCACCCGTCCTCATATAATCCTGTCTGTTGTCTCCCTAGACACCAGTCCTCATATGACCCTGACTGTTGTCTCCCTAGGCAACCGTCCTCATTTGAGCCTTGCTGTTGTGTCTACCTAGTCACCCGTCTTCATATGACCCTGGCTGTTGTGTCTCCCTAGGCACTCGTCCTCATATGACCCTGGCTATTGTCTCCGTAGGCACCCGTCCTCATATGACCTGGCTGTTTTCTGGCTAACTTACCTGTCCTCATATGACCCTGGCTGTTGTCGTCCTAGGCACCTGTCTCATATGACCCTGGCTGTTGTGTCTCCCTAGGCACCCGTCCTCATATGACCGGGCTGTTGTCTGTCTAACTCACCCGTCCTCATATGACCCTGGCTGTTGTCTCCCTCGGAACCCGTACTCATATGACCCCGGCTATTGTATCCCTAGGCACCCGTCCTCATATGACCTGGCTGTTGTCTGGCTAACTTACCTGTCCTCATATGACCCTGGCTGTTGTCGTCCTAGGCACCTGTCTCATATGACCCTGGCTGTTGTGTCTGACTAGGTACCCGTCATCATATTACCCTGGCTGTTGTCTCCCTATACACCTGTCCTCATATGACCCTGGCTGTTGTCTCCCTAGGTACCCGTCCTCATATGACCCTAGCTGTTGTCTGCCTAGGCACCCGTACGCATATGACCCTGGCTGTTGTCTCCCTAGACACCCGTCCTCATATGACGCTGGCTGTTGTTACTCCGTAGATACCCGTCCTCATATGAACCTGGATGTTGTGTGTCCCTAGGCACCCGTTCTCATATGACCCTAACTGTTGTCTCCCTTGGCACCCGTCCTCATTTGACCCTTGCTGTTGTGTCTGCCTAGTCACCCGTCCTCATATGACCCTGGCTGTTGTGTCTCCCTAGGCACTCATCCTCATATGACCCTGGCTATTGTCTCCCTAGGAACCCGTACTCATATGACCCTGGCTATTGTCTCCCTAGGCAACCGTCCTCATATGACCTGGCTGTTGTCTGTCTAGGCCCCCAGCCTCATATGGTCCTAGCTGTTGTCTCCCTAGACACCCGTCCTCATATGACCCTGGTTGTTGTCTCCCTAGGCACCCGTCCTCATTTGATCCTGGCTGTTGTGTCTACCTAGGCACTCGTCCTCATATGACCCTGGCTATTGTCTCCCTAGGCAACCGTCCTCATATGACCTGGCTGTTGTCTGTCTAACTCACCCGTCCTCATATGACCCTGGGTGTTGTCTCCCTAGGAACCCGTACTCATATGACGCTGGCTATTGTCTCCCTAGGCACTCGTCCTCATATGACCCTGGCTGTTGTGTCTCCCTAGGTACCCGTCCTCATTAGGCCCTGGCAAGTGTCTCCTTAGGCACCCGTCCGCATATGACCTGGCTGTAGTCTGTCTAACTCACCCGTCCTCATATGACCCTGGCTGTTGTCTCCCTAGGAACCCGTACTCATATGACCCTGGCTATTGTATCCCTAGGCACCTGTCCTCATATGACCTGGCTGTTGTCTGTCTAACTCACCCGTCCTCATATGACCCTGGCTGTTGTCGTACTAGGCACCTGTCTCATATGACCCTGGCTGTTGTGTCTCACTAGGTACCCGTCCTCATATTACCCTGGCTGTTGTCTCCCTAGACACCTGTCCTCATATGACCCTGGCTGTTGTCTCCCTAGGTACCCGTCCTCATATGACCCTGGCTGTTGTCTGCCTAGGCACCCGTACTCATATGACCCTGGCTGTTGTCTCCCTAGACACCCGTCCTCATATGACGCTGGCTGTTGTGACTCCGTAGATACCCGTCCTCATATGACCCTGGATGTTGTGTCTCCCTAGACACCCGTCCTCATATGATCCTGGATAATGTCTCCCTAGGCACCCGTCCTCATATGACC
>NW_018408329.1:5421-8006 GCF_002113885.1 Mizuhopecten yessoensis | reverse complement strand
GTGGATGTGGATGTTAGGTGAATATTGATTCTACATATGAATATATGAACAGTGGCTAACAAATCAGTTAATGGATATAAAACAATTAGTATACGTCAATTATATTATATCAAACTTGCATGACAATTGGTCCGTACCATGTAGTGTGTGTTTGTAGTACGCATTATGTATCGCTCTACAAAAAAGGTACCAACACCCTGTTTTGAAATATGCTGGTGTTTCTGAGCATTAAGATTAGTTTGGTCTTATAAGTCACCCCCGGTCCCGGCCCCCGGACCTCACTGTGACCTTTGCTTTGACCTTCGACCGTAACTTTTGAAAAACGTTTGTCCGTAGCATATATTCTATACTGATTCACTTGCGTAAGGAAGACCATCCTTATCTCTTTCCGTACCGCAACTCCGGTCCGGATTCCGTACCGGATGTACTTATTAGACTCGCCCCCGCGCATATAACAAAATGGTGGATTTTTAATGTACTTTTTAGACTAGGTGTTACTGCCGCAAGAAATAAACAGGTAACCGTGAACAAATATTGTTATTAATTCATGTTCTGGTTCATAGACAAACACTTCTTATTTTTCGCAGAATAATGACTAACTGGCAGCTGATTATGACTGATTAATCGACATTTGTCTGGCAATAAACGAAACGATTCCTTGTATTTCACACAGCGTTGTAGTGCAGGTTTCCAATGGGGTTTGATTATGGTTACGAATGTGGAGTCGTTGAGTTTTTTTCGAAATACAAGTAGATTTCATCAAGACTTATATTAGAATATTCAAATTTACTTCCATAAGTTTCAACAAATATCTGATGATGAATTTACGAGTGTTCGTATCGAGTTAAGTTGCCGCCATCTTGTTTACATTTGAGGCACCAAACGCAAACATCTTGCGGCAAATGCGAAAACTTTAAGTCACATAATAAAAAAGTGTACTCTGCACAACTAAAATTATTTCTTCCAAACTGATGGGTTCTGATTTTAGCGACAATTAATTGGTTTTTTTCGACAGTCTCGTGCGATAACCAACTAAACATCAGGCAGGTTACATCAAAGTCTCTTGACGTGTGTACACGACAACGGGGATGAGACGGCCCTTTATTTTGTCGTCTGTACACGACAACGGGGACCAGGATGACATATTGTTGTCGTGTGTACACGACAACGGTACGGAAAGAGTTATTGGCATGCATACGATCAACCATTTACAGTCAAACACTTTATGATTTAATGCGCTGATTTCAAACAAGTGCGTGACATATTTTATGATGTACCGTCTATGAAAGGATTATTCGATACAGTTTCTGTGTATTATATATATGACTATTTACACTCTATTGATCTTTATAATAAAATATGATATATTGTGCAGCCATTCGATATTGTGTATTTCTTTAACCCTTTACATATTTTGAGCTATTAAGTTTTGGTTTGATGTGTTTATTTTCGTGAATGTCTCTTTTTACAGTGTTGTTGGCCCTAAATGACTCACATTGTCGATGGGCTGGTAAACAATACAAAAAAAACAAAAAAAACAACAACAGATTTGGTGTACAAGGACATCTTGGGATGGCGGAGTACAGAGTGGGAGGAATTAGGTCACCGTGACCTATGACTTGGCCTTTGACCTTTACCTTTGACAGTATTTGTCCGGGGCATATCTTCTATACTTTTTTACATAGAGTAACCTGATACTTGGTGTACAAGGACGTATCGGGAGGGAAAGTGCAAGAAGTAGGTCACTATGACCTCACTTAGACCTATGATTCCTGACATAAGTGTACTGTTTGTTAAGTATAGAAATCATTACCGGTGAGGGACTATGGATTGCCTTGCAATAGTTTGTCTTGTTTCGTTTAACGTCATATACACTCCATGTGTATAATCTATGCGTACTTATGTGTTTGTGTGCTGGAGGCAGGGTATGTTTGCGTATTTGCCTCCATGCGATAGCGCCGATCTCCTTGTGATAGCGTGGATCTGATGCCGATTTTACAGTGCAACCTCACTGAACTACCAGGACGAAGGCACCCAGCACAATATTCGAGCCCGTCACATTATACTTACACTGGTGAACCAGTTGTTGCAATAACCCTAAGTGCTTAACGTTGGGCAGGGAATGACAACTATCATTTGAGGGACTTTTGTACGGCCCGGCCTTGGGACATAATCCATTGCCTAACCTGGGCAAACGCTCGACGCTAAGGCCTACGTGAGGTATTGCCAAGCAAGGCACTTAGAAACAAACAGGTTTTACAAAGAAGAGAGAAAATATAAATATCCAAAATGTTACAATGGAATCGGCAGATCAATTGTAGTTTTGTGATGTTATATTAGCAGAGGACACAGAAAAAGCCCCGATCCTGCAGGGGACCAAATACAATGATGTATCATGTGCATAACAATGTGTGTCGAAATTATAACGTCTCTGTTATCTACAGTAATGTATGTAATGTTACAGTGTGTGTTGTCTGATCTACTGTTATATACAGTAATGTATGTAATGTCACAGTGTCTGTTGTCTGATCTACTGTTTTGCACAGTAATGTATGTAATGATACAGTGTGTGTTGTCTGATCTAT
>NW_018408329.1:0-1099 GCF_002113885.1 Mizuhopecten yessoensis | reverse complement strand
TGTAATGTTACAGTGTGTGTTGTCTGATCTACTGTTATATACTGTAATGTATATAATGTTACAGTGCGTGTTGTCTGATCTACAGTAATGTATGTAATGTTACAGTGTGTGTTGTCTGATCTACAGAACATCATGACTCGTGCGTATATGTTGTGTGTGTGATATTTATGTTCGCTTTTCTTTGTCACCATATTACAGCAAGTGGTGTTTGTGATCTTCAATAATCTATGACACGATATGATACTTCCTGTTCTATCTACTGACAGTACTGTATGACACGATATGATACTTCCTGTTCTATCTACTGACAGTACTGTATGACACGATATCCTGCATCATGTTCTACATATCTATAAGCCTCTCTAACATGTCACAGATTACAGTGTGTAATGACTGATATAAAGTATCGTTTCCCGGGAAACTTACAATGTATCACGTCTCTAATCGATATTACTCGTTGGGATCGGGGTATATTGATTCACCGTTATCTCACATCAACATGAATAACACGATCATCACATCCGTATAACCCATGTTTACTACTGATAGCTGTGTGAAATTTCATAGGTATACTCATATATGTATCCCGGGAACAGAATCTCATCCTACCTATTTGGTGATGTGCGAAGAATGTTTCGGCATTTGATTACGTGTTTCACATCGGTTTCATTCTAACAAGCTTTGTAATGAATTCGTGACCAGCACAATCCGATCTCGGTGTACACACACTCATATCTAACTCACTTCATACACAGTTTACTTCAAAGTATTCTGTACTACAATGCACGTGCAACGTTAAAGGAGCTCGCTGCGGATATATTGAAATTCTGTCAGAGGCTATTAAAGTTAGGACCAATATATATGAAACAGTTTTCATGCTCAAACCAACTTTCTGGCAACTCACTTAAATCATGTCAAATAATCAAAATGTCCAATGTTGACATTGCAAACAGGATTTCAATTTCAAAAAAAATTATTGTCAAAGGACAAATGGATTGGGCAGCAGGCATAGCCTCTTTAGGCCCTCTCCCAACATAGTAACAGACCGTGGTAAAGGCATAGCCTATTTAGGCCCTCTCCAAACATAGTAACAAACAGT
>NW_018408328.1:2352-5128 GCF_002113885.1 Mizuhopecten yessoensis | reverse complement strand
TTCTCTTGGGAGCAGGTATTGATTGTTACGTCATTGGTTTGTGCCGGAAAATTACGTCGTTTTCTCAAAATTGATGACGTTACTCTCTCAAACAAGTGACGTAACAATCAATACCTGCTCCCAAGAGAAGATAACTCTGCAATACGCAAAGACGGAATAGGAGAAAACACACGCTTGATTTATGATGTTATGCAGTATACAGAAGAAAATAATATACCTGGACTGTTACTTTTAATTGATTTTGAAAAAGCGTTCGACTCTGTGTCATGGAATTTTATCAATAAAACTTTGAAGTATTTAAATTTTGGCCCGAACATTATCAAATGGATAAAACTTTTTCAAAATAATACACACTCAGCAGTAAATATCGGGGGGAATCTATCAACAAAATTCAATATAGAACGGGGCTGTCGTCAGGGGGATCCGATATCTTCATATATTTTCATTTGATGTGCTGAATAATTTTGAAAAATAATAAAAAATATCAAAGGAATACTAATCAGGGAAAAGGAAATCCTCTTATCACAATTTGCTGATGACACGTCTGTTATTCTAGATGGTTCAAACAAATCTTTAGATGAAACATTAAAAGTTCATAACTACTTTGCTAGTATTTCTGGACTAAAAATCAACTTATCTAAGACCTAAGTAGTACGGATTGGCAGCAAAAAATTAACAGAATTATCAAACTGAATTTTGACAAAAAGTCTTTAATATCTGTCTGGAACAAAACAGTACTTACACCAGTAGGTAAAATAGTTGTTATAAAAACTCTACTAATATCTCAGTTTAATCATTTGTTTATATCGCTTCCCGATCCTGATGACGTATATATTAAACAAATTAACAATACATTGTACAATTTTCTATGTAATGGTAAACCAGATCAGGTTAAAAGGGATATAATTTTTAAAAAACTACGAAGAAGGGGGCTTAAAATGATACATCTAAAATATCTCATAACTGCTCTTAAAGCAACTTGGATCAGAAGGATATATATGAAAACTAGGAAATTGGAGTATTGTTGTGGAATCGTTATTTGATTAACAGAAAATAGCAAATATTGGAGTTGAGAAATTGAAAGAAATATCAAAAAATTGTAAAAATGTATTTTGGAAAGATGTTTTGGATGCCTGGTATAAAACTGTCAATGCAAGCAAAATATACAAAACAAATATTAGTGAAAATCCAGTATGGTTTAACAACGAAATAAAAATAAATCGAAAAGTTATCTTCAATAATACATGGTACAAAAAATGGGGTTCATTTTATCAACAACATTATTAAAAAAGATAGATCTGTATACAGCTTAGAGGAATTTTGTGAAAAATTTAACATTCGTGCTGATTTTTTGAGTTATCAGAGTCTGAAAAATGTTATAGGTCAGTTCATAAGGAAGAACCGCCGAGCTTCCGATTCAGAAAATAATATTATGCTACCAAGTATACCCATAAATCTCAAGTTAATCCTAAGATGTCAAAAAGGAGCTCGTGAAATATATACCATATTTATCAAAAATGAAGTTAAACCCAACGCCCAAAATAAATTTAATACAAATTTCAATATTGATGAAGATACGTGGTAAAATATATACAAATATCCTTTTAATACCTGTACCAGTTCCAAACGACAATGGTTACAATTCAGAATAAATCATAAAATCCTAACCTCAAACATTTTTTTATTTCAAATTGGTAAATTAGATAATAATATGTGCACTTTTTATAAAACTCATCGAGAAACAATAACACATATATTATGGAATTGTGAAAAGGTATCTAATTTGATAGAAAATATAAGAATTACTATTATTGCTAAAAAAATCTTGGTCTTCGATTTAATAAAAAAGAATTTATCTTTGGCAAGCAAATTAATAAATATACAAAGTTCAACTTGGATAACTTGATATTACTCACGGTAAAACAATACATATATAAATCAAAATGCCTTGAAATAGAATTCAGTCTGAATGGTCTAACAAATCATATCAGATTCGAATTAAAAACTCACAAAATTCTAATATCTAAAAGCAACATAATTTTTTTTAACAGATTAACACACAAATACATCACTGGTTACACATTTAAAAATTAAAAGAAATTAACATCTTTCTGACCTAGGTGTCCATTGTCCTTCCTTTGTCTCACATGTCTTGTCCTTAGTCTTTTGTGTGCATTTGATTTCTGCCTGTATATATATACCTAATGTCACGAATACCATTTATTTATTAATAATTTATTCATATATTAATTTGTGTGGGTGTGTAACTGTAAGTGTATGTGTGTCTGTGTGTGAATTCTTTTTTGTCTCTGTATATAGGTACATGCTTGATAAGTATTTATTCATAGTGAATTACAAAGAAACTATTAACAACAACTCTTAAGCTTTAAGAGCTTAACCAACAATCATGTCCCATATATGTTGTATCATGTCATGTAAAAAAAATGAATAAAACAAATCAAAAATCAAAAAAAAAAAAAAAATCTGCTCAACATAAAAAAAAGGCAATATTTCAAAACAACTAGGCTTTATGACTTCTAAGATCTCTTCTGTATGTAACACAATAACACTGTACATTAATCACGTTAATCCAATCTCAGAGCTAGAAAATATTGCACAACGGACTGCACACAATGTTGATGCATAGCAATCATTTTTTTCTGTTATCAAATGAATCCTGACTGGTAACTGTTTATAAAAGCAAGGATACCATAGTGGTGACACTCGCTATCGTCACTTATTTGACAACTGACGGTGCATCTCGGTCCGTGGTCAT
>NW_018408328.1:1729-2307 GCF_002113885.1 Mizuhopecten yessoensis | reverse complement strand
TCACTCCTTAGATTTCTGAAACAGCAGTTAAGATGTGTGGTCACTATTTAGATTTCTGAAACAGCAGTTAAGCTGTGTGGTCACTCCTTAGATTTCTGAAACAGCAGTTAAGATGTGTGGTCACTCCTTAGATTTCTGAAACAGCAGTTAAGATGTGTGGTCACTCCTTAGATTTCCGACACAGCAGTTAAGATGTGTGGTCACTCCTTAGATTTCTGACACAACANTTTCCGACACAGCAGTTAAGATGTGTGGTCACTCCTTAGATTTCTGACACAACAGTTAAGATGTGTGGTCATTCCTTAGATTTCTGAAACAGCATTTAAGATATGTGGTCGCTCCTTATATTTCTAACACATCAGTTAAGATGTGTGGTCACTCTTTAGATTTCTGACACAACAGTTAAGATGTGTGGTCACTCCTTAGATTTTGACACAACAGTTAAGATGTGTTGTCATTCCTTAGATTTCTGAAACAGCATTTAAGATATGTGGTCGCTCCTTATATTTCTAACACATCAGTTAATATGTGTGGTCACTCCTTAGATTTTTGACACAACAGTTAAGATGTGTGGTCAT
>NW_018408328.1:0-1098 GCF_002113885.1 Mizuhopecten yessoensis | reverse complement strand
GGTCACTCCTTAGATTTCTGACACAGCAGTTAAGATGTGTGGTCACTCCTTGGATTTCTGATATAATAGTTAAGATGTGTGGTCACTCCTTAGATTTCTGATATAATAGTAAAGATATGTGATCACTCCTTGGATTTCTGAAACAACAGTTAAGATGTGTGGTCACTCCTTGGATTTCTGACACAACAGTTAAGATGTGTGGTCACTCCTTAGATTTCTGATATAATAGTTAAGATGTGTGGTCACTCCTTCGATTTCTGACACAGCAGTTAAGATGTGTGGTCACTCCTTAGATTTCTGACACAGCAGTTAAGATGTGTGGTCAATCCTTAGATTTCTGACACATTAGTTAAAACATGTGGTCACTCCTTAGATTTCTGAAACAGCAGTTAAGATGTGTGGTCGCTCTTTATATTTCTAACACATCAGTTAAGATGTGTGGTCACTGTTTAGATTTCTGACACAACAGTTAAGATGTGTGATCACTCCTTAGATTTCTGAAACAATAGTAGATATGTGTGGTCACTCCTTAGATTACTGATACACTAGTAGATATGTGTGGTCACTCCTTAGATTAGTGATACACTAGTAGATATGTGTGGTCACTCCTTAGATTAGTGATACACTAGTAGATATGTGTGGTCACTCCTTAGATTACTGATACATTAGTAGATATGTGTGGTCACTCCTTAGATTACTGATACATTAGTAGATATGTGTGGTCACTCCTTAGATTACTGATTCACTAGTAGATATGTGTGGTCACTCCTTAGATTACTGATATATTAGTAGATATGTGTGGTCACTCTTTAGATTTCTGATACAATAGTTAAGATGTGTGGTCACTCCTTGTATCACTTGAACCACAGCTCTGTGGTCTATTCTTAAACAATGAAACTACAGCCAAGATCTATGGTCACAGCTTTGACCTTTGTTGCTAAAGATAAGACATGTGGTCACTATTTAAACTACTGCAACTACATCCTAGCCACTCATTTGATCTCTGGCACAACAGTAATTACATGAAATTATGGTCACTCCTTTGACCATGCGTAACATACCGTCCCTATCCATACATAGTCACATCAACATATATAA